>NW_016107316.1:11983333-12000336 GCF_001604975.1 Cebus imitator | reverse complement strand
CGGCTCATTGCAACCTTCGCCTCCCAGGTTCAAGTGATTCTCCTGCCTCAGCCTCCCAAGTAGCTGGGATTACAGGTGCATGCCACCACACCCGGCAAATTTTTGTGTTTTTAGTAGAGACGGGGTTTCACCATGTTAGTCAGGCTGGTCTCGAGCTCCTGACCTTATGATCCATCCACCTCTGCCTCCCAAAGTGCTGGGATTATAGGCTCAAGCCACCTCACCCAGCCAGAAGTCTGACTTCTATCTTGCTTACCCCTTCTGGCCCTTCTCACTTGCTCGTGTTGATGAAGCAAGCTGCCATGTTGTGAGCTGCCCTGTGGAGAGGCCTACATGGCAAGGAACTGAGAGTGGCCTCAGCTGGTGAGGAACTGAATCCTGCCAGCAGCTGCATGAGTGGGTTTGCTGCAGATTCTTCCCCAGCTAAGCCTTGAGATAAACCCAGTCCCAGCCAATACCTTGCTTACAGCATCATGAGAGACCATCTCTTAGCCAGAGAACCCAGCTAAGCTGGGCTGCATTCCTGACTCCCAGGAACTGGGAGGTACTGCATTTTGTTCTAAGCCACTGAGTTTGGGGATAATGTATTATTGAGTCATGGATAACTAATACAAGGTTTAAATAAAATAATACAGATGAAGAGCTTAGAACAGTACCTGCTGCATAGTCAATAGATATTATCGCTCATTGTCATCATGACCATGACTTGTTTAGGCATATTACTAGGCTAAAATCTCCAAGAGGGTAAGGATGGTGGCTGTCTGTTTAGCTGCTGTGTCTCAAGCTCTTAGCATTGTGCTAGGCTCACAATCTTATAGTCAACGATAAAAGAATAAACAGGAAGAAACTGAGCCGGGGTCCTCCAGACTCTTACCTCTTGGACCAGAAAAGGAGCTGCTGAAAGTTGGGGGCACTCTGAGAGCCCAGGTGCTCCTTCCAGCCAGAAGACGAACCAAGTAAGTAAGGACCCAGCAAGCTGGCCTCCAAGATCCCTTTGGGTCTCACAGCCTCCTTGAGACCAGGGTGGGAGTTTCTCAGGAACACAGGAATCACAAAGCTAGCCCCGTGTCTGCACCATGTCCCTGGAAGGCACAGAGGAAACAATGAAACCTTCATCACCAACCTCCTCTCCTGGCCTGCCAGATAGATGCTCCCTATGCTGTGAGCAGGGAGGGAAAGGGAGAGGCTGTGTTTTACTTGGCTAGGTAATACCATTTTTCTTGACTGAAGAAATACACGCTAGAGGAACTAAAAGTAGAAAGTAGTTCTCACCCAAGACAGCTTTATTCCCAGGGGCGAGGCCCTACAGTACATAAAGAAGCTGTATGTATCATCGATGTGCTAATGGCCCAATTATCCCACTCCCCACCCCACCCCCCCCCAAGATTTTTTCCATCTACACATCACCCACTCCTGCTTTAAGATTCAGCTGAAATGTTTCCTCCTCCGTGACACCTTCCCCATCTTCCCAGGCAGACATAGGTACCTGTGCCCTAGCTCCTGGCGTGCCCTTGCCTAATGCCTCCATTACTGCACGCTGGCATTGTGGCCTTGGTGGATGCCTTCTTGCAACTGCCAGGCGGTCACCAGGCTATGAATGAGCTCCTGGAGGGCGAGGACTATGCCTTATTACTTTTGTATTCCCACCTCATCAGAACTCACAAGGTAGGTGCCAAGGCTGATTAAATAAGAGTGTGTTGCATTCTGAACTTGGGAATGGCAGAAATAGGCTGGGGCCTGGTAGCTCATACCCAGGATTGCTTGAGCCCTGGAGTTTGAGACCTTTCGGGGCAACATAGCAAGACCTTGTCTCTACAAAAGAAATTTTTTTAATTAGCCAGGCACACCTATAGTCCCAGCTACTCGAGAGGCTGAGGTGGGAGGATTGTTTGAGCCCAGGAGGTCGCGGCTTCAGTGAGCTATGATGGCACCACTGCACTCCAGCCTGGGTGACAGAGCAAGACCCAATCTCTTAAAAAAGAATGAAAAAAAGAAATGGCAGAAACGAATCTCTAGAAGGGCATTAAACCCATTTTTGCACCAGAGTGGAGGGAAGAGAAGACAGGAGTTATCTCAGAAGGAAAGCTCTCTGGAAGCTCTGTACGCCCTTGCGTAAGGAAGCCGAGGCTCCAGGGTACAGCGCCATAAGTCTGTGGAATTTGATCTGTCTTTGTAGGAAACCACCTCCCTCCTCTGCGCATTGACAAGGGCTGTCCCTTATCCTAAGCCAGTAGTTTTCGAAGTGTGGTCCCGACCAGCAGCTCAACATCACTTAAGACCTTGCTAGAAATTCAAATGCTTAAGCCCTAGCCCAGACCTACTGGATCAGAAACTCTGGAGTTAGGCCCAGTAATCTGTGTTTTAACCAGCCCTCCGTGTGATTCTAATATACACTTGACTTTGAAAACTAAAGTTCTAAGTCTACTGAAACGCATGTGAAAAAGACCTTAGAAATACCATCCAGACTGATTTAAGATTAAAGGAGAACTCAAGACCATGCCAGCTGCTATAAAATGCCCAGGATCAATGCAGCTTCCCAGTATTTTCCACGAAACAGCTCAGCAGGCAATTAAATCAACTCAGCACATTTATTTTCAATGTGCAAAATGAATTTTCATATTTTAAGAGTAACACCAGATGTTTTACCTCTTTTTCCTAATTGATTTTCCAGCCTACAGCAATTCGTCTTTATGTTTTCCAGTTGGATCCTAATGCAGCAAGGAGAGTGTGTTCCGGCAGGATTATGAAATGCCACGCATTTTCAAACAAGCATAACTCGGGCTGCCATGCGTCATCTGAGTGTTTGTCTGCCCATAATATAAAACACAGACAGCTATGGGTACCAGGCAGATCAGAGCAACCCAGAAAAGGCTCTTTCAGGGAGCTGGGTCTCCAGGCTCTTGGCTGGTTGCAAAGCTGAGTCCTGGGCATTCAGCCCAAGCCTGAGCTCTTCCCTCACAGGGTCCTGCGCTCCCTGGTACCAAAAGATTTGCTAGCTGTAAAACCTGCAAATAAACATGCCGTTTGTCAATGGGAAGTTTTGTCTTTAAAATGAAAAAGGAGGCTGCAGACTGGGGGTGAATGGGGCCCAGGGACTCAGGAAGGAGTCTGGCAGTTGCTTAAAGCAGGCAGCCTGGACAGACCCCTCTCCCGACTGCTCCTGGAGGAGCCCAGACAATCCCCCTCTGTTGGTCAACCCACCCGCCCAGCTGAGCTGGAGGTCGTTAGTGCCAGCATTTAAGTGGGTGAAAGGTCACCACCAACCAGGTTTTCTTCACTCAATAAAAGCTCTTGGAGTCTGGGGTAAGACCAGGAAACAGAAGCCTCAAGCTTTGAAGCAAACAGCTTCAAAGACCTCTGCCTTTGTCCTGGCAATAGGGAGGAGGGAGGATGAGAAGGTGGCAACTAAGTGCTAGAAACCCAGAAAATGCTGATTCAAAAAAAAAATGAAAACCACACTTCTCAGGCAGTTGGCACCCTCAGCTACCTTCCCTGGAAGCTGCTGAGAGCTGGCAGGTTTGAGCCATCATGCCTGCAGCAGGATTTTAATGTGGTCTCCAACTATAAATCAGCCCGTCTGGTCGTAAGAACCAGTGCAGCAAAGCCGTGTCTACAATTAGAGCTCATCATGACTGAATCTCAAAAAGCAGCTGTTCCAAATTTAAGAACCACCAAAACATCCAATGTTCTTTCCACAATATGGCCCTCCTCTGTACTTAGAATAAAGTATTCTAGATTACTTATAAAGACATATTCAGATCAAAGTTCGATAATTTTTTTTTTAAAAAATCACCTCTTTATCTGAAATCCACTTCTAAAAGCTCCAGCCCCAAAGATAACCTACAATCTTCTGGAGTATCGTGTAAACCCCTTGATGACCTGAAGGGAACCCAGTAAACAGGCTTCCTGAGAGAGGGCCTGATCCCACACCAATGATTAATAAAGAAGTAATATAAATTTAAAATGCACAAATGACAATTTTCCAAGACTCAATAAGCAAAGCCTGAATAGACTTAAGACACAGGTGTTTTTAACACGCACAGGTGAATGAAATCAAGATCTTCGGTCTCACCTAATTCAACTGAGTACATAATAGGTCAAAGGTTTTTGCAATGGGTGTCAGGGTATCCACTCATCTTCCTCTAGGAATGTGACAGGAACAACCTGGTCTCCCTTGGTACCCCAACCCCCAACCCCCCCACATGCTCCCAACAGCACTTCATCCTCATTTACCACATTTGCTATAAGGCAAATGGAGTTGGCAAGAAAGGATCTCACCTCGGAGAATGTCTCCCTCCTCCCAGATTCACAAGGATATTTTTTACACGCTATTAAATCACAAGAGCCATTTTATAAATGTCATCATCATAGTCTTTTAATATTTTACATTAAAAAACTGTATACACAGCTTATAGAACTTTTATGTAAACATCATAAGCTCACCATTTTGTCATTTGTCAGTTTATTTAAAAAATAAAAAACAAGACAACAATTTAGTAGAAGTACCACTGGGAGGGAGGGGAGGGGAAGAAAGGAAATATAGGGGCAGGGGTATTCTCTGTACAGAGATGCAGAGAAAATTTCACATAGCTTTAGAGAATGCCTTGTGAAAAAAAAAATAGGCCCCAATATTTGTTACTGCCCTTTATCAAAATTGTGTGCATAACCTGCACAAATAAAATCACAAAACAGTGTTGCCACTTTCTTCAAGAAAACAAAGCAAAATTTAATGGGTTTCTTTTCCCTCTCCTTGTTAAAAGTCATTTTTTAAAAACATCAGAAGTAGATGAGGTTACAGCCTACAAGTGTGGTCAGAATGCTACTGTCGTATGCAAATGACAAGTGCATTAAGTGTCAAACAATGAAACAATTGTGCAAAGAATTTTTAAAAAACAAATCTTAGCCTTTAAATAAATCAAACAACATCAGTTTCTTGGACTGAAGAATTTTCACTTGAAGGACAGGCACAAAGTTCGCTTATGGCAAAAACAAGCCCACAGCGCACCCTCCCTCCTCCCGCCGGTGGCTGGCAAAGGGTTCGCAGGGGGCTGACCCAGGGTTCACAGGGGGCTGGCCCGCAGGAGAGGCTGCGCTGGAAGCTGTGTCCTCCCCAAGTCAGTTTTAAATGTCTTCCCCAGGGGTCAGAAAGATGGCCAAGTCCTGTTCATGCTTGGACGGGGGTCTGGCCCACCCTGGGCCGGAGCGCTCACCCATCACTACCATTAAATAACACCATCTTAGCTCCGAAAATAAAATTATATCTATATTTATATAACATCCCCCCATCCTCCCCAGCCCTCCCCTCCCGCAGTACCCCGGGTCTATGTTACAGGCAAGGGATATCAGGCGCACGCTGGTGAAGGGCGAACATCTGATGGGGCGCGGCCAAACTCCCGCGCCAATCTCGCCCCCGGGGATCAGAGACGGGGGCGGGGTGAAAATGGGGCGAGGAGAGTCGAACAGACATACAGCCACATACTCTGAGGCCCGGCTCTTCAGAAAAGCATGCTCAGGGGACCCTTGGCACTCAGCGGGGAGCCCAGGCCTGTGCAACACAGCTGGACGCACACAGACACTGGGAAGGGGGCGCCCGACGCCCACGCCAAATCCTGGCGCGAGCCAGAGCCACCAGCAGAACAGATGCCAGGCAGTCCAGTGGGACACGGGTCTCCCCTTTCCGGGCTCGTGGGAGACGGGTCCAGGAGGGAGAGCCGCGCCGACAGGGGCAGGCGCGACGGGCGCGGCCCTCATAGCACCTTGCAGCAGTTGATGCAGCCGTTCTGGGAGCCGTAGCGCTTCTGCAGCGCGGCGCGCGTGGCCGTCTCGAAGACCTCGCGCACGCCTTCCTTGGTCTTGGCCGAGCACTCGAGGTAGTCGTAGGCTTGGATGCGCACGGCCATGGCGCGGCCGTCATCCGTGCGCACGGGTTCCTGCTTCATGCGGGCCAGCTCTGTGCGGACATGCTCGTCGCTGCGCAGGTCTTTCTTGTTGGCCACCAGGATGATCGGCACGTTGGGGCAGAAATGCTTCACCTCCGGCACCCACTTCTCGGGGATGTTCTCCAGCGAGTCCGGGCTGTCCACCGAGAAGCACATGAGGATGACGTCGGTGTCCGGGTAGGAGAGTGGCCGCAGGCGATCGTAGTCCTCCTGGCCCGCCGTGTCCCACAGCGCCAGCTCCACCTGCTTGCCGTCCACCTCGATGTCGGCCACATAGTTCTCGAAGACGGTGGGCACGTACACCTCGGGGAACTCGTCCTTACTGAACACGATCAGCAGGCACGTCTTGCCACAGGCGCCGTCGCCCACCACCACCAGCTTCTTGCGGATGGCCGCCATGAGCGGGCCGGGCCCGGGCAGCAGGAGGGGGCCCGCGAACGCCTCGCTGCCGTCCCGCTCGCCGCTCACTGCTCACCTCTGGCTGAGCGCAGGGGGCGAGGGTCGCTAGCTGCACCCGGGCCCTGCGGTGGCGCGTTCTCTCGCTGCGCTCCGGCTGCCGCGGCGGGGGCGATGGGAGCGCGGGGGCATAGGGCGCACCGTGCGTCTCGCCGCGCTGCTTCCGGGCGGTGGTCGCTCTGCTCGTCCCGGGCCAGGGGTCGGCGGCTTTGTGCGTTACGCGGGCTTGGGCGGCGGACTCGGCCTAGCTCCCTCCCGGGTCTCTCCCGGCCTCGCCGAGCAAACAAGAGAAAGCACGACTACAGCTAGACTGCGGCGGCAGATGAGGGCTGCGGCCCTAGCGCCCGCTATTTAAAGAGTCCGGCCACTTTCTTAATATAGCCGTCCAATGGGAAACGAGCCGGCTGAGCTCATCGCTGCGGAGCTTGGCTCTGATAGGCCGTCCGCTGCAGCCCAAAGGCGGGGCTGGGCCAGCTTGATTGACGGCCCAGGCCGCGGGGCTGGGAGAGGCAGCCACCCGGGAGTCTGCGCCGCCGCTGGCGCTGCGGGGCTCTGGCGGCACCCGGGTCCCCTCCTTCGCCGCAGCGTCCGCGCGCGGGGCCCGGGAACTGGCTGCCTGGAGCCTACGCGGTCTGGGTGAACGGTTCCGTCTCTGAGGCGGCACTCGGTGGGCGTTGGCGACTCCCCTTCAGAATTGCCCCTCTTCTGGCAAACTCGCGGCGGGTGCTCGGACCTGTGGAGGAGGGGCGGCTCTTTTAACGTGGTTTTGTTTTTAAATAAACAGACACACACGCACCCACCACACACACACTTTTGTTTCCGAGGGTTTTCTCCTTTTGGCGGCCTCCCCTCCTGTGGTCTAGGGCCCCACCCAGGTACTCGCCCTGGGCCAGCCTGGGGTTTGGACCCGAGAGGCGACAGGCTAGCTGCAAACTGGCTCTTCCAAGTCCCGCCGCTCCCCGCTTCCTAACCCCACAGCTTAGGCCTCCACGTGAAGATTAAGGGAAGGCGTGCGGAGTGGCAGAGCTTGACAATGGAAAGGGAAGCTCGAGGCTGGAACACTTGGAGGAAGTTACCCGGCATGGAGAAGCAGCCTCGGCCCCCCTTTTCACGATGAATTCTGATCCCGGTCCTTAAAGCTGAGAACTGTCTGAGATAAATTGTGCAATAGAATATACAATATTGTACAATAGAATGTACAATATTTTGGGTACGATAGAATCCAGCAACCCCCAGACCCCAGAGGGGACGAAAAGGCTTGAGGCTGGGGAAGAGGGGCGGGGGGAAGGGCTTGCAAGTGGGGTACAGCGAATTAGTGGGTGTCTCCTCTAGTGGGGCGCCAGATCCCTCGCCTCTTGACGTACACCAGGACTGACCTCATTTATCCTGTAGATCCTGCAGGAGCTGACAGTACCTCTGATCCGGAAAGACCCAAGTTAACCGATTTCGACGGACAAAAGAGGAAGAAGAGGGCAGGGGGAAAGGGGAGTCTGGGGCTGGGAGCGCTCCCGTGAAGGAGAGACAG
This sequence comes from Cebus imitator, assembly GCF_001604975.1. NCBI lineage: Eukaryota > Metazoa > Chordata > Mammalia > Primates > Cebidae > Cebus > Cebus imitator. Next base: position 11,992,416 of record NW_016107316.1, on the reverse strand, counting down.
CCTGAACACAAGCAGGAAGGTGGGAAAGGGTAGGGCAGACCCTGGGAGCTGCGCATGCTGGGGCTCCTGAGCCCTAAAGTATTAACTACATGGGCTGGGCTCTATCCAACCATTGCAGGGAAAATGGATGCAGGCTGGTTTTTCAGCAAAGGAGGGGCCCACCACATCACCGGGAGATTGTTGCCTCCGGTCTCCGTCTCTGTCTCACTCTCTGTGAGTTATCGGAGGGCCAGGATTCTGTCTTATTTACGCATCTTGAAGACCCAGCACAATGCCTGACATTTACAAGAATTGAGTAAATGACTGAAGAATTAACCAGAATGTTCAGAAACGCAGGTGGAACTTTCTGGGGTTTTTTTAATCTCAGTTCTACGCTCTGCTTTAACAATCATCTAACCAGGCCGGGCACAGTAGCTCACTCCTGTAATCCCAACACTTTGGGGCCCAGGCTGGAGCATTGTTTGAGCTCAGGAGTTCAAGACCAGCCTGGGCAACAGGCTGGTCTTGGCAAAACCCTGCCTCTGTCCCTGCAAAAATTAAAATGGAGTGGGGTGGGAAGGAGGGTGGCCTGTGCCTGTAATCTCAGCTACTCAGGAGGCTGAGGTGGGAGACTTCCTTGAGCCCGGGAGGTCAAGGCTGTAGTGAGCTATGATGGCAACATTCCCACTCCAGCCTGGGTGACAGAGTGAGATCCTGGCTCAAAAAAAAGTTAAAAATTAAAACGTTTAAAAAGTCAAAAAAATATTTAAGCAAACCATGCAGCCAACTGTGACTGAACCCTGGTGTTTTCACATATTATTCATATGTTAAGAGTTAGGTCCCCGTATGGCTCCACGGATGAAATCAGATCAAATAGCGCACTATTGCTGCTAACTCTAGAATCCTTCCTAAAGGGAACATCTTATTTAGACAACTGTGCTTCCCTCAGCCTGGGTTCACATAACCAGCTTTTTTTTTTGGGGGGGGGGGTTGGTTTTCACATCTAAGTAACTGATCTGTCAGCAAGTAAATAGTTTTTCTGCTAATTGATTTAGGGATCCAGTCTGGAAGCTTTTTTTAGCCTATTAGAAAAATCTTATTCACACAAATTTTTCTTCTTTTAGTCAAACCCTTTTATAGCCGTATTGTTAATACTGCTTTCCTTGGTCTTAATATAGCTTGGGAATCTTGGCTATGTCCTTAAACTTCGTATATTAAGAGATATGAAACAAAGCTTTGTACCATGCATTGTTTTCTTTTAAAAAAAAAAACAAAATACAGAAAAGGGGTTGAACTCATTCGTGTTCTGATTTCCAGGAATATATATGAAGTGTTCCAAGCTCAAATCTCAATATTGCAGTAATTTCTAAAACTATGCAGTTGGTAAATATGCCAAAGTAAACAAATAGATCTGTGTTCTGCAGCGACTTCGTTTCATGGTATTCTTTATTATTATTATTTTTTAATCCAAGATACTTTGACAAGCTCTGCAGGAACTGGCTGCCTCCAGGACTGCCCCACTCACAGGATAAATTTTTCCTAACTAGGTGATATGCCAGACAAGCCCCTTCCTGCCCCTCGCCCTTCATAATACATTTCCCTCAGACAGGGATAAAATTTGATTTTACTATGAAAACAACTTATTTTATTTTATTTTATTTTATTTTATTGAGATGGAATCCCACTCTATCACCAGGCTGGAATGCAGTGGCATGATCTCAGCTCACTGTTTTTAACCTCTGCCTCCTGGGTTCAAACAATTCTCTTGCCTCAGACTCCTGAGTAGCTGGAATCACAGGTGTGCACCACCATGCCTGCCTAATTTTTGCATTTTTAGGAGAGACCGGGTTTTCCTGTGTTGGCCTGGCTGGTCTCAAACTCCTGACCTCAAGTGATCCGCCCACCTGAGCCTCTCAAAGTGCTGGGATTACAGGCATGAGCCACCACACCCAGCCAAGAACATGTCTTTTTAACAATTAACTTTATTAACATATTCATCTTATGACATAATGTACCCACACGAGTGAGACAGGGAGGTTGTCTTTCAGGCAAAAGGAGGATATTAATCTGTCTCCAATCTTTGATCTGATTTATTTGATTTTGTTTGTTTGCCAAGTGTCTCCTATAAATCACTCTCCATCCCTCAAAGACGGGACCAGCGTTCAAATTTTCATTAGATTTTAGTGCCACCTTGTGGCAATCTTTATGGGACATTTTTCCTTAAAAAAAGTATAGAAAACCTTTAGCCAAAAATTATGCATTTTATGGATATTTTTATTTTAAAATATTTCAGAGCATATAAAACTCTGAATAATGTTTTACAAGTATATGTTTATACACGTTACTTTTTCATATGAACTTTACAAAAATATTAATGAAAATGCCATTCAGTGAAAAAAATTCCTTCCTAGTTAAATTGTCACTTCTAAAAGAAATTAGAAGAAAAAGATAAAGTCTATGGATCTGCATTGACTTACAGACTAATAGACTTCAGTTTTCCTTAATTATAATGTACAGAAATGTAAAACAACTTTAGCCACAAAAATCATTCCATTTTCTCCCCAGTGAAGAAAGCCATTGTTGGATACTCTGGTGTAGTTAGAAGAAATAATTCATGTACTAGGAACCAATGCAATAAACATTCCTGACAGGCATTTACTCTAAAAAGTTTTCCTAATTTAGGAGTAGTTTAATGTCTCCAGAAAAATTGTCAGTCTTCTGTCTCTATGCAATGAGCTTTAAAAATGGAAAAGTTGCACTAGCTGTACTATTTCGTTTGGAAGAACTGAGGCAGTCCCGTCTGGTGCATTTGGAGCCCATTCGGTCGGGAGTTTCATGATGGAGGGGCACTCAAGCAGCTTTCTGGGTGGGGTCTCCAGCTAGGAGCAACAGCAGATAAAATATCCTTCTCTTACCCTAAGTGTGTCCCAGAGCTCAGAAGGAGAAGGCTGAGCTCATAAGAGAACCACCATAGCTAGACAATTAAACTTAGGCACATGGGCGTTGAACCCTGATCAAATCCCCCACCTGTCCAGCCCAGAGCAAGGCCAAGGGGAACAGGCATTGGGCAGTGGGACCACTCCTGGTCTCTCTAAAACTGCAGTCAAGGCTGGGCACAGCGGCTCACACCTGTAACCCCAGCACTTTGGGAGGCCCAGGCGGGCAGATCACCTGAAGTCAGGAGTTCAAGACCAGCCTGGCCAACATGGTGAAGCCCTATCTCTACTAAAAATACAGAAATTAGCCCGGCATGGTGGCGGGCACCTGTAATCCCAGCTACTCAGGAGGCTGAGGCAGAGAATTGCTTGAACCCAGGAGGTGGAGGTTGCAGTGAGCCGAGACCACGCTGTGCATTCCAGCCTGTGTGACAGGGCAACACTCCATCTCAAAAAAAAAAAAAAAACTACAGTCAATACAGTTGCCAGAAACCACATGTGGCTATTAAGTACTTGAAATGTCACTAGTGCCACTGGGGAACTAGGATTTTAATATTATTTCATTTTAATTACATTTAAAAACTGTTATTTGATTCAATTTGAGGAAAACATTCAGGTATGTTTGGAACAACTTGGGTATGTAAATCTGCTTTTTCTTTTTCTTTTTTTTTTGAGACAGAGTTTTACTCTTGTTACCCAGGCTGGAGTGCAATGGCGCGATCTCGGCTCACCGCAACCTCCGCCTCCTGGGTTCAGGCAATTCTCCTGCCTCAGCCTCCTGAGTAGCTGGGATTACAGGCACGCGCCACCATGCCCAGCTAATTTTTTGTATTTTTAGTAGAGACGGGGTTTCACCTTGTTGACCAGGATGGTCTCGATCTCTTGACCTTGTGATCCACCCGCCTCGGCCTCCCAAAGTGCTGGGATTACAGGCTTGAGCCACCGCGCCCGGCCAAATCTGCTTTTTCAACTGAAAATTTTATGAAATCTAAATACAGATTCTTTTTGATGAAAATTTAGTGTCCAAATTGAGATGTGCTCTACCTATAAGCTAAACACTAGAATTTAAAGACTTGGATTGAAAAACATGTAAAATAGTTTATTTTTATATGTTTATATTAATAACATTCTGAGACGGTAATACTTTGGATATAGTGTTTTTTTAATGTATGAGATTTTTTGAATATATTATTCAAATTAATTTCACCTTTTTAGGGTTTTTTTTTTGTTGTTTTTTTGTTTTTGTCTTGAGACAGAGTCTTGCTTTGCCACCCAGGCTGGAGGGCAGTGGTGTGCTCTCGGCTCACTGCAATTTCCACCACTCAGGTTCAAGCGATTCTCGTGCCTCAGCCTCCCAAGTAGCTGGGATTACAGATGTATGTCACCATGCCCAGCTAATTTTGGTATCTTTAGTAGAGACAAGATTTTGCCATGATGGCCAGGCTGTTCTCGAACTCCTAGCCTCAAGTGATCTGCCCACCTCGGCCTCCCCCTGTGCTAGGATTATAGGCGTGAGCCACCACACCCAGCCACCTTTTTAGCTTTTTAATGTGAAAACTTTACACATTTGAGCCACATTATATTTCTACTGGACAACACTGGGCTAAATTGTCTACAAGTTCAGATGGCTCCCAGGCTCCGCCTTCAGCCACCATCCTCCCAAGATACAGTCACCGCTGAATGAGTCCTCTAAAATTCATTCCATCTTTCTGCTGGTAAGACTTCTTTTTATTTGTCCTAAGGTCATCACTGGGTTTCAGAGAGGGTCAGACACAGATGAACGGTGAGGTTTGGAGCAATTTGGAGCCTGCCCTCTTGCATCGACCGACTGCTTTCTATACCTGCCGCCTCTGTCCTTTTCAGCTCCTCCCCTATAGCAGCTCCTGCTGCAAAGCTCTCCAACTCTTCCCCAACAACAGACAGCATTTTCTTGAACAGGAGAGGCTGTTTGGGCCTTTTTGCGTGGTGACCTATTTTCCTTTCCAAAAAAGAAAATCAGAATCTAGTCCTTGTTCAATTGTGGTAGGACAGTGGTGGGTGTAGATTGTTTTTAGGAAATCTCCTATGAGCCTTAGTCTTCTCAATCCAATTCAGTAAACACGGTTGGAGGGGAGAGGGTAGACAAGGGGAGCCAAAGGAGGAAAAGGTGAGGGCAAAGAGGCACACACACCTCACACCCACGCTGTGCTACATGATGTCACAAATGCATAAACGAATAGTGGAGTTGGCTTCCCACTGAACACAACATTTGAACACAGCCTTGAAATAACAAGTAGGATTTTTCCAGAAGGAGAAACCCTGCTGGGTACAGTGGCTCATTCCTGTAATTCCAGCACTTTGGGAAGCCAAGGTAGGAGGACTGCTGGAGCCCAGGAGTTTGAGACCAGCGTGGCCAACACAGGGAGACTTCATCTCTACAAAAAAAAAAAAAAAAAAAAATTAAATTAGCTGGGCATGGTGGCAAGCACCTGTGGTCCCAGCTACTTGGGAGGTTAAAGTGGGAAGATCACTTTAGCACAGGAGGTTGAGGCTACAGTGAGTCATGATCACACTACCATACTCCAGCCGGAGCTACAGAGTAACATCTTGTTGCAAAAAAAAAAGAATTCAAAACAAAAGACAAGCCCATTTATACCATCTGAAACATTTGCCGTGTGGATTTTATATGGAGAAAGAGTCTGACTAGTGCCATTTGACAGAAAGGAGAAGCTGCCAGGGGCAGAAGAAGAAAAATGATGCTCCTTGCCCGTGCATGAGCTTTGCCTCGTGACAGCAAAGTGTGAGGTTCCTCCAGCCCTGAGAAATGGGAGGGCAGAAGGGAAAGAGGAAGCTTGCAACAACTTCCCATTGCATAAGTGCGGTCACTACAAAATCCACCCCTGCAAATCCTTGCCAGTTTAGTGGGGTATGCTAAAATTGCACATTTATTAATTTAACGAAAGTTACAAGAAAGTGGTCTGGAGACCCAGTGAGCAGAAGGAGGTGCTAGGGAGCTGGAGACTTGCTTTTTAGCCCTGGCAATCCCTAGCTCCATGGCCTTAAGGAAACCATCCCTTCTAGGTCTCAGTTTTCCCATTCATAAAATGAGAGGTGAAACTCAGCGGTCCTGCAGGTAGCATAACTGTGTGTAAGCCATCAAGTAGTGGTAGCAATTGTGGAGAACTGGACCACATGCCATGATTCAGCTATGGAAGCTAAACATTTAAAAATATACTACTGTGTTGTTCAAAAAATGCACAGGCAGGCCAGGCACTGTGGCTCATGCCTGTAATCCCAGCACCTTGAGAGGCTGAGGCGAGAGGATCACTTGAGGCCAGGAGTTTGAGATCAATTCTGGGCAATATAGCCAGACCCTGTCTCTATTTCTTCAAAATAAAAGAAGAAAGAGAGAGAGAAAGAAAATGCACAGGCAGCACGGGCTAGATTTGGCCAACAGAACTAGCTCATCGGTCCTGAATTGGATGAATTTCATTTTGAACAGATCATGGGGATCTCACCTGCTGCAAAGAATACTGTCAATCCTTTCTTAAAGTGGCAAAAGAAAACCCTTTTATAAAGCAAACAAATTTTATTTAGTTTTATTATTCAAGGCCTTTTATTTTAGTCAAAGAATGCAACCTAGAGGAATGTGGTCTTAAGTAAGAATAAGTTGTTATCCCAGCTGAGGGGGTTTAGCGCACAGAGGGGCGGGAAATCTTGCCCCCAATGCCTATCTAGAGGGGAACAGAACATCCAGTTTTTTCTCTTCCCTTTCTTTAGCCTTGAAAGCAAATGATCTAATCAAAGTATATTTACACAGGGATGATTCACTTGTGTACTTATGATGTCAGAATATTGCAATAGGGAGGAGTTTAATTCACAATGGATTTCCATACTCCAGTGCATTAACACTGAAGATGTGTTTGTAGCTATTTATAGCATGCGACAGAACCTGTATTAGGAGCCACTGCTCAGAACCAGGAAATAGGGGAGTAGATGATGAATTCGTGGGAGGACCCTGTGCTTCTGCTCCAGCCGCCCTGCTCAGCGGGACGTGGCACAGGAAGGGCAATTCTCCTTCCTCAGGGTCCTCAGCTGGAGAGGAGAAGACCGAAAATCTTTTTTGTTGACAGCTTTTTGATAGACCTGCTTTATTTGTGGACTGTGGAGTCATGTGATTTCTGCTCAGCTTCATCACAATGTATGTTTAAGAAAGCAGTTGATGCATTTTTAAAATCTTTATAGATGTAAGGGGTATGAACACACTTTTGTTAACATGGATATATTGCATGTGTAGTGGTGAGGTCTGGGTTTTGAGTGTCATCATCACCTGAATAATGTACATTGTGCCCATTAAGCAATTATTTATCCCTCACCCGCTCCCACCCTTCCAAGCCTCCAATTCCACAACCTATGTCCACGTGTACACATTATTTAGCTCTGTTTATACGTGGGAACGTGCAGTACTTGACTCTCTGAGTTGTTTCACTTACAATATCTAGTTCTATGTATGTTGCTTCAGAAGACATGATTTTTTTTTTATTTTAATGGATGAATTTTATCCCATTGTGTATATAGACCACTTTTTCTTTATCTGGCCATCCACTGATGACACTTAGCTTGATTCCACATCTTTACTATTGTGAACAGTGCTGGTATACACTTAGAAGTGCAAGTAACTTTTTGATATAATAATTTCTTTTCCTTTGGATAGATACTCAGTAATAAGATTGTTGGATCAAATGGTCTTACAGCTTGGAAATCTCAATGATATATCTGGAAAGTTCACTCACTCATTCATTTATTCATTCTACTGATGCCTGTTAGATGCCTTCTGTATAGCAGGGACCTAGGTATGGGGCCGAGCTGCCATGCTTTAAGGAGCTCAGGGACTGTGTACAGTTGACATCTCACAGCTATCAAACATCCTAACCCTAAATGAGGTAGAGACAGGGCTTGAACCAGGCAAATATGGAGGATGTGATGACAGTTGCTGCTCTGATTCAAGCACTGATTCTGCAAACATATTCTGGGCCAGGCATGGGACACTGGGAGGAATTAGGTAGAGTCCCTGCTCTCAGAAGAGCTACAGTCCACAAATAGAGGTGACACTACAGCATAATCTTCAACAGTTAAACGATTTCAACCAAGTGTGGCAAGCATTGTAATGGGTAAGCACTGGGAAGGAGCATAAGGAGGTCAGCGGAGGCTTGTACTATGTGGTGCATTGCACTTCATTGCCCTCTGTGAGCTGCACCCCCAGTGTTCATCTTGCATAGTTCTTTACTGTGATGATCTTGAGCTTGGCCATATAACTAGCTTAGCCAGTGGGATATCAGCTTTCATCGTATGAATATGCACACCGAAGCTTGATAAGTACCTGCACACTGGGGCTTGCTCTTTTGAAATGCTTCTTCCTGGAGAATACCTACCATGGTTTCAGGAAACTCAATTAGTCGTGTGGAGAAGCCCATATTGAGGAGAACTGGGCCCCTGACCCATTAGCCTCAGCTAAGCTATCAGCAGATGGCCAGCACCAACTGCCACCTCCGTGGATGGGGCCATTTGAACCCTCCACCCTAACACCCCAGCCAACCCCATGGGAAGAAGAACTTGCCCAAGTCAACCTGCAGCATCATGAGAAATAATAAATTGTTGCTGTCTTAACCCGCTGTGTTTTGGGATTGCTTGTTCCATGGCAATGGTTAACCAAAGCAAGCTGAGTTCCTCACGGCTGCATGGAAGTTAGCCAGGCCGAGAGAAAAGAGGGCATTCTAGATATGAGGGCATTAGATCACCTGCATATGCAGGCACTAGGCAGCTCAGTATGGTGGGAATGTGGGGTATAAGGTGACAGTTACTGGCACTGGGGAGGCTCACCTGAAGGTGAATCCGGAGTCTGCAAGTCCACCCTCATTTTGCAGATTGGCTAAAGGAATGCATAGAACTCAGCATATAGTTGTACTCACAGCTTTGATTTATTACAACAAAAGGATACAAAGCAAAATCAGCGAAGGGAAAGGCACACGGGTGAAGTCTGGGGAAAATCAAGTGCAAGGGAAACTGCTCTTCTATCCTCAGCGTTCTCTCCCCATGGCATCACTCAGGACATGCTAATTATCCAGCAATGACTTGTGACAACCCATGTAGAATATTGCCAACCAAGAGGATTCGATGCCTAGGATTTTT
>NW_016107316.1:11954775-11982777 GCF_001604975.1 Cebus imitator | reverse complement strand
TAATGAAGAAAAAGGAAAAAAAAAAAAAAAGACTCAGGTTTTCCTAAGAAGAAGAGGGGATTCTTCCCAAAACTGCTACACAGACACCCTGCCTGAGCTTCCAGCCTGCAGAATTTGGGCTCGAGACACAGCATCAGCTCTGAATTTCCAGCCTGCCAATCTGCCCTACAGATTCTGAACTTGCTAGCTCCCACAATCATGAACCAATTCCTTAAAATAAACCTCTCTCCCTCTCTCTCTCTCTTTCTCTCTCATTCTGGAGAACCCAATTCAGGGGTGGTCAAATAGGTACCTTCTGCCTGGCATGTACCCAAATTTCAGGCTTTCAGAAGGAAGGCAAGTGTTCAGCATAAACCATAGTGTTTAGACAAACAATTTAGGCACAGTGAGCCACTCTTGTCACTTCCTGGTGAGAACTGTTCCAAACCCCAGGCAAGAACTAACGTGCTTCTTATGAAGCAGGCCTTCCTAAGAACAGGCAGTGGAGACCACTGTGTTCTTATTTTCTGTAGGGAAGGTAAACAATTTAAATTGAGGGAACAGGGAGCCAGTGAGTTTTTTTTTTTTATGTAAACATGTTACTCCACTGAAGGTTTTAAGAAGGAAGTAGCATGGTTGTGTTTTGTTCCATGAGATGGCAGCGGTGTTGGGGGTGGCTCACAGAGCGATGAAGGAGGGAAGCAGGCTTGAGATTAGGAGGCCTAGGCCAGGCTCCGTTCCTCACACCTGTAATCCCGGCACTTTGGGAGGCCGAGGTGGGAGGATTACTTGAACCCAGGAGCTTGATACCAGCCTGGGCAATATAGGGGGACCCTGCCTCCACCAAAAAAAAAAAAAGTTTTTTTTTAATTAGCCAGGCACCTGCCTGTAGTCTCAGCTACTTGGGAGGCTGAGGTGGGAGGATCGCTTGAGCCTCGGAGGTCGAGGCTGACTGTGATCAAGCCACTGCATTTCTAGCGTGGGTTGCAAAGTGAGACCCTGCCTCAAAAGGAAAAAAAAAAGATGAGTGGCCTCTCTGCCTATCAGACAGAGCAAGGGTAGAGAGATGGGGATAGATTTGAGAAAACAACAGGACCCTTGGTAGGAATGTCCCCACCTCCTGAGCAGTCACCTCCTCTCCCACTCAGTGGGAGCCTAGGAGCCTCAGAGAAAGTTGTATGTGTGTTATGTGTGTGCTATGTGTGTGTTGTGGTGTGTGTGGTGTGTGTGGTATGTGTATTTGTGTGTGTCTGTGTGTGTGTGTGTCTTGGGCCATCTTGAATCTCACTTTCCTCTCCTGGGTTACCAGGTGAGAGATGAGGCGGGCACCTGCCATGGCTGGCAGAGAGGAGGCAGGGGGAGGGCTGCGTCTGTATTGATGGTGGTGGTCAATCAACCACCTGGAGACCTAAAGTCCCCACAGGGACAGGGACAGGCCCATGTCCCCCTCCCCCCTCCCATCGCAATCCACATAGGGCTTGTGCTCTCCAGAAAATCAAGGGCACACCTCGAGCTTCATAGCTGAAGGGATTTGGTGGAACATTAGGCTTTCATTACTCGAAGCGCTGGTCTCTGGACCAGCAATACTGGCATTTCTTGAAAGCCTTGTAGAAAAGCAGAATCCAGGCCCCAGCCCAGCCCAGGCCCTAAAGGATCAGACTGTGGGTTTTAACAAGATCTCCATGTGAACATTAAAGTATGAGAAACACCACCCTGTGCTTGTCCTGCTGCGCTGGTGATGGTGTGGCTGTGGCGGTGAAATCGAGCGCTGGGTACCATGAAGGCAGACTGCAGCCTCCTGTTTAACTTTTGGCTAATGTTCTTGGAATTCAAAGTAAATCAAGTCCCTAGAATTTATATAATAATAGAATACTACTAATACCAATAAATTATACTATTATAAAATAAATAAATCACACTTAAATATTACTGGCAGTACTAATTATAATGATTCTAATAGGAATTATCACTAACAATTTGGGGGCCTCGTGTGTTGGCTCCTATTAAGGTCTTGATGCACGCAGTATCTCATCTAACTTCATAACAACACTTTTCCTAGTGACAGGGACAGAATGTGTTCATAATGAGCACCTTCTTCAGCAGCTGCCTCCCCCTTGTCCCTCTTCCAGGTGATTCTGAGCTGGCCTGCTGGCGCTCACCCTTTCTTGTTGTCCTTAATGGAGAGGAGACTTGAAAGGGGACTAACAGCTAAATGGATGCACATTTTTAAAGGGCCTGGAGCTTGTCCTGGAAGCAAGCACCTGGTCCAGAAGACCACAGAGGAGTCAAGAGAGAAGTGGAGGTGGGAGAGGAAGGACGAAGACGCAGACAGGAGAGGAGGAAGATTTGGGGGAGAGGCGGCTCTGGTTTTGATGAGCAAACTCTGGAATGGGCTTGGTAAGGAGAATGTTCAGGGAATTTGTGTGTGTGTGTTTTGCTCTGTAGCTCCCCTTTGCCACCTCCTTGGGATAGTTTTGTGTATCTATTCACATTTCTTTTCCAAATATTTTTTGAGTTGGAATGATGTGCCTTCTGAATGCAACACGGAACTGAGCTTGAACCCAAAGCGATCCGACCTTATTTCTGTTACACTCTTAGCCCCAAAACTTAGAGATAAGGAAGCAAAGTTTAGAGAGTTTAAATAAATTGTCTAGGGTTACACAGCCAGCAAATGTTGAAACCAGTTTCCCATAAGCAATCTGTGCATGTGGACAGCAGCCCTGTGCCATGTGATCGGTTCAGATGAGCATTAAACCTCTTCTTACTATTCCCATTGCTATTTCAGACTCCTCCAGGTAGAAGGTCTTCTTCCTCCTCCTCCTCCTCCTCCTCCTCTTATTCTTTGTGAGACAGGACCTCATTCTGTTGTCCAGGCTGCAGTGCAGCGGTGCCATCACAGCTCACTGCAGCCTCAACCTCCTGGGCTCAAGCAATCCTCCCACCTCAGCCTCTGAAGTAGCTGGGCCTACAGGTGTGTGCCAATACACCCAGATACTTTTTGGACTTTTTGTACAGATGTGATCTTGCTTGTTGCCTAGTCTGGTCTCAAGCTCCTAGGCTCAAGTGATCCTCCCTCCTTGGCCTTCCATAGTGCTGGGATTATAGGTGTGAACCACCACACCCAGCCTGGGTGAAGGGTCTTCTAATTGCCGGTTCCCACACAGAAGTAAGTCTAGAACTCTTGGGCTGTGAATGGCATTTCATGCACCCCCTTCCTTGAAACATGCTTCCCAAATTGCCCCCTCATCCTCCTTTCCCTTCTTGATGAACCACCTACTCCCTTCCTAAAACACCTCTGTATGGGCCTCTCACAGGTGCTGTCTGTATGAGTGGACATTTCCTGAGGTCTTCATCAAGGTTTGCCCTTGTACCTTAAAGCCAGCAGCTGGGGTGGCTGATGAGAAGATGAGGGGCATTTTAGAGCACAGTTGGTATAGGAGGTCTTGCCAAAACCATGCCCTTCCTTAGAGGTCATTTACGGAGCCCATACTGAGAAAATAGCCCTCCCTGGAGGCAACTCTCTCATCTGCCCCTCCAAAACCCTCTCTGACTTAAAAGCTCTGTTGTTATTAAATAAAACTAAGCTAACCATGGACCTCTTTACCCACCAAGGGTCAGATGGGCTTCAGCTAGGCAATGTTGAAGACATTGGACTGTGGAAAATGTACCTGGCTAGTTAAAAGAAGGAAAGGGAAACTTCTACATTTTTTATTCAAAAATGACTCAAGTATGAGAAAAATACAGGTAACAATATCAGCCACCCAGCTTTGCCAGTCTTTGAATTTCTTGCATTTATTTGAAATCACTTAGGTACATGTGAAACTCCTGTGTACCCCTCCCCAATCCTATTAAACATGTTATTTAATATCCCTGTGATATATTTATAACTTTACCACATAGGACGATATCAGAAAGAATATCTGGTTGGGTTTTGCATGTTTTTTAACTTTTATGTAAATAGTACTCTATGTAACTTCTACAATTTGCTGTTTCCACTCAATGGTATGCCACACTGAAATTTAGCTATGCAAATACACGTAGCTCCTGTTCATTTATTTGGCCTGGATAGTATTCTAGTTTGTAACACTTATCCCTTGTTCCGTGGTTGGACATTTGGGCTATTGGCAAGTTTTTTCTGATACCAACAGTGCAGCAATGACCAATATTGTAATTGGATAGGTATGTGTATGCATGTGGAAAAGATTCTAGAATATATACATGTGTCATAGGAAGGAACTTTTCATATGACAAAAATTCTGGGTTGCATTTCAAGTTTAGAAATTGTAGACAAGGGGGTATGAGATGAGCATGGTGACTGCATCCAGCTTGCACTTTGGGAGCCCCATGTCCTAAGTGAATGAATGTGGCCATGTTTCGGCAAGAATGTGGACCATGATGGTGCCCTTACATCCAGGCCCTGCAGTCACACTTGTAGACCCTGCTGTGAATCATTTATCTCGTCTGTGCTCCTTTTGGATCTACAGTTGGAAACAGTGACAATTTGAAGGGTTCTGATGAGTCACACTGAGTGTGACAGTGAGAGAGCTGGGGAGAGGGCGTGACTGTTTAGAGAAGAGGAAATGGGTTTATGAGGGGGAAATCAGGAGGACTAATGTCCATTAGCCTTTTTTGGGTAATCAACCACCCAGTAAAGATTTCTTATTCTCCTGATTCTGTGGGTTCCTCTGTTGGTCTCTCCTGGGCACTTTTGTGTGGTTAGTTTCAGCTGGAGGCTGGCTCAGCAGGAAGGCCCCATAAGGTCTCACTTCAATGTCTAGAAGTTGGTGGGTGGGCGCAGTGGCTCACACCTGTAATCCCAGCACTTTGGGAGGCTAAGGCAGGTGGATCATGAGGTCAGGAATTCAAGACCAGCCTGACCAACGTGGTGAAACTCCGTCTCCACTAAAAATACAAAAATTAGTTGGGCGTGGTGGCATGCACCTGTAATCCCAGCTACTCAGGAGGCTAAGGCAGGAGGATTGCTTGAACCTGGGAGGCAGAGGTTGCAGTGAACCGAGATCATGCCACTGCACTCCAGCCATCTCAAAAAAAAAAAAAAAAAAGTTGGTGCTGGCTGTGTACTGGGTCACTATGATGTCACTGCACATGGCCTCTCCCCTTCCAAGAAGCAAATCCAACTGCCTTACATGGTGGTCTCAGGGCAGCATTCCAATAGAATGGAAGCAGATGAAGGTGGGGCCTAAAACTGTATATTAAATCACATCACTTTCACTGGATTCTACTGACCTAAGCAAGTCACAAGCCCAGTCCAGATTTAAGGAGAAGACAAGTGGATGTCCCCTCTTGTTGGAAGGAGTGGGAAAGACACATTGCAAAGAAGCATGGGATGAATTGCTTCTGCCATCTTTGAAAACAATCTCCCATGTTTGAGCAATTTGGACAGAGATGGAACTTTAACATTCACCATTGAGATTTTAGCTAGAGTCTTCTGTGCAATTTCCTAAATAGATCAGGATGCGACAACTCTCGTCAACCTGGCTTTCCTGGCTAGAAGGTGATTCACAGGACTGCTGGTCCTCCTCTTTATTAGAAGTCCAACAAGGCATCTACCCTCAACCTTTGTGAATTCTTTTTACTTATTTTTTAAGCACCTAGTGTATACAGTGCCTTGTACTCAGTGCCTGACATACAACAGTGAACAAAACAGGTGTGGCCCTATTCTCTTGGAGCTTTAATTCCGTGAAAGACAGAGAAGCATCAATTAATTGTACAGTTACATATTGGATGTACATACATACAATGTTACATACAATTAATTGTATATACAATGTTACAAATAATTGTACATACAATGTTACAAATAATTGTACATACAATGTTACATACAGTTAATTGTACATACAATGTTACATACAATTAATTGTACATACAGTGTTACATACAAGTAATTGTACAGTTACATATTTGATGACTATGATGTTCAGTACCATGGGATAAGTGAGGTATGTACAGAGAAAATGTTAAGTGGGTCCTCTGACCTGGTGTCATGAGAAACTTCCTGAGGAAGATATGTGAGCTAAATTTTGAAGAATAAACAGGCATTATGCAAGCTAAGGAAGTGGTAAAAGAGAATTCTTCAGGCAGAAGAAACATGATATACTAGAGTCCTACAGAGGCAAGAAGGCTGCACATTTGAGGAACTGAGAATTAAACAGAAGAAAGGGAAGAGTTGACCAGATGAGATCAGAAAACAGGCAAGCGCCATGTGGGACAGGGCTTTGTAGATGTAAACAAAGGGTTTGTTCCATCCTGAGAGTAACAGAAATTTCTAGGCATGTGTTATGGACTGAACTGTGTGCCCCCAAATTCGTATGTTGGAGCTGGATCTCCCAGTGTGACTATTTGAAGATAAAGCCTTTAAGGAGATAAAGTTAAATGAGGTCATAGCGTGGGGCCCTAAATCGATAGGACTGGTGTTCTCGTAAGAAGAGGAAAAGACACTAGGAGAGCCGCGGCACAGAGGCAAGGCCGTGTGAGGGCACAGGGGGAAGATGGCTTTCTGCAAGTCAAGAAAACAGCCATAGGATAAACCAACTTGCGGGCACCTTGCTCATGGACTTCCAGCCTCCGGGTTGTAAGAAAATAAATTTCTGTTGTTTACACCACTCAGTCTCCGCTACTTTGTTATGGAAGCCCCAGGAGACTAATACAGCCTGTGAAATACCGAGATTTATGTTCCCAAGAAATCACACTGGTTGTCTTTTGAGGGATGGAGAGAATGGAGGCATGACCCAGAGGGGAGGCAGGGACCATTTAGAGGGAGGACGGTGTGAGGGCCTGATTGGAGAAGACAGATTGAGTTCTGCGGAGGAATGTCAATGCTCTTCAGGTTGGCTGCAAGAAGAGAGATGGACAATAACTAGAGGGCAAAGTGGGGCAGAGTTTTGTTTTCTTATAAAATGAATGACACATAAGCATTTGTTTGTTTGTTTTTGAGACAGGGTCTCACTCTGTCACCCAGACCAAAGTGCAGTGGTGTGATTATAGCTCACTGCAGCCTCAAACTCCCAGGCTCCAGTGATCTTTCTGCCTCGGCCTCCCGAGTAGGTGGGACCACAGTTGCGCGTCACCACACCCAGCTAATTTCTAAAATTTTTGTAGAGCCAGGGTCTCTCTATGTTGCCCAGGTTGGTCTTGAACTCCTGGCCTCAAGCAGTCATCTTGCCTCAACTTCCCAAAGTGGTAGGATTACAGGCATAAGCCACCATGCACAGCCCCACATACGCATTTTAAATGCCACTGGAAAGGGTGGCTAGAAAGAAGACTTGAATTAAAGTGTCAGGTCTCACCTGGGGAGGTAGGAGGGACCAGGTCCAAACTGCTTGTGCTTTATGAGGGAGGGAGTGAATGAAAGAAAGCAACCCATAGATAAGAGAATGAATGAATGGAAAGCACCTTCCTGTATGCACTAAACGATATTGGCAGTTAGAAGCTGCGATGCAGTAGCCATCCATTTTCAGTGTGCACTGCCTACCCAGTGAACCCGTCCATAAAGCAGCCTGCGCTCTCTCCTCCTCCTTCAGCTGCCTGTTTCCGGTGCCCCACATGGCCATGAGCATGAGCTGAGGGAGCTGTTGCCCAGTAATCCTGCTTGCTTGTTTCCTCCAGTCCGGTTCATGCTGAGTTCCAGGCGTGCCTCTTCCGTCTCAGTATGGCTGCAGCTGGGTCTGCTCCACTCTGATTTGGTGGCTCTGATATGACTCAGTTCACAACGGGCAGTTTCAGCTTCCTGGTAACATGGTGTCCTGTGCTCAGGTGATCAGTCCACTGTAGGGCCCAGAAGAGGCATTTAGTTCTCCACTGCAGAGGCCATGGCCTCACACCAGTACCCAAGGGTCTGCAACAGTGCAGTCTCCACTAGGACTGGCTGTAAACCCCACATGGCAGATTTCCCATCACTGAGACCTCCCCCTCCGTGGTCTAGAGGATCGCATGGCCCAAGAGGCAGAGGCGGTGGCGGCCGCAGCTGCGCCCTGCAGCAGAGCCCTTTCATGTCGCCCAGTGGATGGGACTGGCACAGTCCACTCAGCCTTTACTGAGTGCAGACCAAGTGTTTGACGCCCACTTATAGGCTGATCAAACCAAATTCTTCTTTTGCTAAATTTGTGTGTGTGTAGTCCCAGCTACTCAGCAGGCTGAGGCATAAGAATCACTTGAACCTGGGAAGCAGAGGTTGCAGTGAGCTGTCTTTAACATCATCCAGAAACACCTTCACAGATACACCTGAAATAACATTTGCCAGATATCCGGGCGCCCCATCGTCCAGTCAAGTTGACTCATAAAATTATTTATCACGGATGCTGCTGCTGGCGCTGTGTGACCAGACTTTGAAAGTCACTGCTTGGGAGTGTGTGCTTCCCTTTGAGGTGGGGTTAAATCATCATCCCCCTGTCTCACAGCCTACAGGGGAGCACCTGTGATCACATGACAGGAGTCACAGCAGCATAGACACAGCCAGCCACAGTGGCCAAGCTCGACTGGCTGGCAGGCTGCGGGGGGCACAGAGTCCTCAGTTGAGTGGCTAGAATCTTGTGTTGTTTGTCATCAGGTCCCAAAAGCCACTTCCTCTCCCTGGGCCTCAGCCTCATTTAGGATCTGCAGGTAAAACACAGGACCTACTACACTAAAAAATTATTTGCTATTTATCTGAAATTCAGATTTAACCTGCATCCTCTTTCTCTTTTTTCTTTCTTCTTCTTTTTTTGCTAAATTGGGTAACAGGGCAGGCCACTGCTGCTGTCGTCAGAAAGGCTACTTTCAGCCCAGGCAAGCCGAGGAGAGCAAACGCTGAGATGGTAACCTGCTCCCCCAGGCTGGAGGAAGCGCAGACCTTCTCACCAGGACCAGGCAAGGAATGTGGGTCGGCCTGAAGGGAGGGTAGGGGACGACCAGCCTCACTTAACCACAGAAGGATGGCCCTCTCAGACCGGCGGGACACCAGCGGTAAACAGGAAATGCCCTCTGACCGCAGGGTGGAGAAGATTCTACTCCAGATTCAGAAAAGGAGCTGGTAGTGGCCTGTGGCAACCCCAAGCTGGATCCCCAGCTGCGGAGGCAGAGGTGCCTCAGGTTTCTCAGGCTCCAGGCCAGAGGAGGCCCCTACACTCACTTCCCCCACAAAGTTGGGGCCCAGGCCAGAGAGAGAGCCCTAAGGCTGGGTTGGTGGGCAAGGGGGCAGGGAGGAGCTTCCCTACAGGCCCTGGAGATGCCAGGAGTGGGTGAGGTACGGGGTGGTGGACTCCACAGCCTGGGCACACAGTTTGTCTCCTGGCTGCTGGTATGGTGGGGAGGGGCTCTTGTAGCTGCTGCAGGCACCCCTCTTTCCCTGTGAGCTCCATGGACAGGAAGTGGGGTGTGGAGTGTGTGGTACTAGAATCTGCCATCTCCAGCCCTGTGCCTTCTGTTCCCAGCTCCAAGACAAAGCAAGAGGAACGAGAGGAAACACAGCTGGGTCAAAGCTCCAGGCCACCAGCACAGAGGCAGGTGGTGGCACCGAGATCCCTTCTCCATAGCACCCAGGAGAGCACAAGGCGGGAGAGAGGACAGACCCCTGGCCCGAGGGGCCAACCACCAGCCTCTCAGCCAGCTCTGCCACTGACTTGCTGCTTGGAAAGTCGCTTAACTGCTCCAAGCCTCAGTTTCCACTTCTGGAAATGGGGCTATGACACCCTGCCTGCCTCTTCATGCTGGTGTAAGAATCAACAGGCTGTGACAGGACTTTGTAAACTGTAGGTTGGTATTAGTTAGGGCTCTTTAGTCATAAACGCAAGAGACCAGACATTAAACAAGGCAAGGCAAAAGGGGGATTCACCAGCTCCGAGGCCCGAGACCCAGGGCAGGGAGAGGAGGCGCTCTCATCCCCTCTCACGCCTGCATCTCTCTGTGAGTCAGTCTTCTTCCACAAGCCTGGGGCCAGCTTCACCTCCTAACAGGAGCTTCTCTGCTCTGTGACTTCTAACGTGAACAACCATAGGGAGGGCCTAAATTGTGTCACACGTCCACCCATGGCTGTGAGACACTATCTTACGTGCTTCTTCTAGAAGTCCCAGTTAGAGAGCTGGGAAGAAACTGGGTTTTCCCAAAATGAGAGAGGTATTGTTCCCCAGAAAGGAGGAATGGGACAGGGAGACATCATTGTAAAGGTAACATTTTATCAATTTTATCAATCTTTTTTTTTTTGAGATGGAGTCTTGCTTTGTCACCCAGGCTGGAGCGCTAGAGTCCAGTGGCATGATCTCAGCTCACTGCAACCTTTGCCTCCTGGTTTCAAGCGATTCTCCTGCCTCAGTCTCCCGAGTAGCTGGGATTACAGGCACATGCCACCACACCAAGCCAATTTTTGTATTTTTAATAGAGATGGGGTTTCACCATGTTGGTCAGGCTGGTCTCAAACTCCTGACCTCACGATCCGCCTGCCTTGGCCTCCCAAAGTGCTGGGATTACAGGTGTGAGCCACCGCACCCAGCTCAATCTTCTTATTTTTATTATTGGCATCAGCATTATAAGTTTGCCACATTTTCTGATTTCAATCATCCTTGGGCAAAATCACATAGGAGCTGAGGGCACAGGCTGTGGAACCCAGAGTGCCTGGATTCAAGTCCTGGTTCTACCATTTTCTCACGGTGTAACGTTGGGCAAGTCACTTAACTTCCCTGCACCTCAGTTTATAAGTTTGTGGAAATTAAATGAGTTGATATATAGGAAGTAGGAAGAATTGTGCCTGGCGCCAGCCAGAGGTTCAACAAATGTGAATCATTATTTTTGTCAGAGAAAAAAGGGGCAGTGCTTGGGAATCCCAGGATGAGAGACAGCCTGGAGAAAAACCAGTCCTCTCCACCCACTCCTCAACCATCTTCCAGGGAGAGCTTACAACTGAGGGAGCTACGGCTCAACAAAGATGTACAGAGCTATGCAGTAAGCCCTGAGAACTGCAAAAGCTGACAGGCAAAGACGCCTTTTCTCCGGAAGCTCATTGCTGAGTAAGGGAGACAGAGGCATGAAGAGATCGTTTGGCTTCATGTTAGCCTGTGCTGGATAGAAGCGTGTGTATGTCTCTGTGGGAAGCCATAGCGGGACATCTGGTCCAGACAGCTGTCTGGAGGAAATGACATCTGGCGAAGGCTTGGAACAGGGGCAAGAGCTTGCCAAGCAAGGAAAGGAGGGCAGGGCATGGCACTGTCCATTGGCTCTTGAGTGTCAGCTCCAGATCCCCGCTTGTCAGCTTGGCACCACTGGGGCTTGATCTATGCAAATTACACGTCCCCTAGGTCAGCTGGTTCTGGCAGTTTCTTCCAATAAGGGGCACTAGGAGGCTGAGGGCAGGAGGAGAGAAGGGACTCGCTCTTTCATGTTTGCTTGCTTCTCCCCAGCAAGCTTTTTGCCCCAGAAGCACCCAGTGAAGCACCCAGCTTTTTCCAGTCTCAGCAGCTGGAAACCAGGGGAAGCAACTGACAAATAGCTGGCGGCTGAGACACCTGCTGTGTGGGGAGCAAAGGTTTAAACCAGTGGGCATGTAGCATCAGACTTCCCGATGGATGATAGGTAAGGGCGGGTGTGCAGATGGCTCTCATGTCCAGCACTGGGTACCAGAAAAAGGCAGCTAGAAGCAGGGGCCAGCCCCAGGGCAGGTTCAGAACCAAGATCCCGTGCTGTGGGAGAATGGGGCCCAGCAGGCGGGGCCTGGGCCCAGGGAGCTCCAGTGCAGATGCATGAAACCAAAGCACCCAAACCTCCTCTGAGTGCCCAGCACCGATGGTGTTTTCAGAGATCACCATGGCTCCCAGCCCTGGGGAGCCAGACTTGGGGACAGGACTCTGAGCGTGGGGGGTTAGAAGAGGGGCAATTCTAAGGATAGAAGGTGGTGGCTGACAGCAAGGGGCTGGGTCTGTCCTCTGATTATCTGGGAGCCATCATGGATCAAGGTCCCCTCCCATTTTAGGAAAATCTTTAAAAATTTCTCCACGCAGTGCATTCTTGATTCTCCAATGTGGGATGGGAGCATTGTGCCCCAGATGTAGGAAGTCCTGGGCCAGGCCCTACTTCTCTGGACCAGAAGTGCTATGTCCCCAAAACCCACCAGAGAACTGGGGCAGTGCCATCCAGGCAAGCCTGAGCAGGTCCCAGCCTTTCACAGTTCCCACACGTGCAATGGGAATGCAGCTAGTCAGAAGCAAGGGCCTCTGGCTCTGTGCCTCAGCAGGGCAAGGCTGCCCACAGGACTATTCAGCCAAGGCTCGTGGACCCTGCTAGTGCTGGCCCTGGCTCTGGTAGAGGAATGTCCCTAAAGGGCTGAGGACCTTCCTCCTAGTGCTGCTCCTGGATGAAGGACGGCACACAAAGACGCAGAGTGTGGACACAGAGGAACCAGGCTGTGAGCTGTCACCCTCCACTGGGCCTGGGGATGGTGGAGGGGGAGGATGGATGGAGAGATGGGAGAGGGGGTTAAGTGAGGCAAAGAGGAAGAAAGGGAGGCAGGGAGGTAGGGGAGAGTAGTCACACTGACGTCTAGGTTACGGACAGAAATGGACAGCTGAGGAGCCCATCGAGGCAAAGCGGTGCCGATGAGGCCGAGTGCACGTGCCCTCCTTCTGGCAGTTCCACTTCTCTGGGAATTCCTCATGTGGCACCTGGTTTGCACTTCAGTCTCTGTGAACGCCATCCAGGGGAGTCAGTCGTACACTCCTATTCTGCTCTGGGAGCCATGCCCGCTCAAAGAGCATCTGAAACCACCAAGGGAAGCAGCAGAACTGGTGGCCCGGCTGTGAGCGGGTTAGCTCATCTTCCTGCAACACACAGAGCCGTCGGCCGTTCCAAAGCATCAGCCTCCTCGCTGGTTTCTGCCCAGCTGCTGAGGGATTCCCCCTGGACTTGAGGGTTGACCTTTCACTGCCTCCAGCTCATGGGAACTCGTGGGGAGAGATGTCTGCTGTAAAGGCAAGAGAGCATTGCCCACCCCCTGCCATTCCAACAGGAGGGAGATGTTCTTTTTCATTGTAGGGATTAAAACTTACAATAAAAATACTCAAGAAGCCCCAGCTCCGATGCACTGTCAGAGCCTTCCAAAGTCCTCTTTTGTCAGCACCTCATGGGGGTGGCTTCCAAGAACTATAGAGCAGACCATTGGGCACTTATTCTCTGGTCATTCCAGACACGTGACACATTGGCAGCCCCTGGCATTGCCAAGAAGCCTGGATGAGCTGCTACCATGGTCACCTCAGGGGCATTACAAGCAGATGTGCCCGAAGTGTTAGAAAGTTAATCTTTCTTTCTTTTTGAGACAGAGTCTTGCTCTGTTGCGACCAGGCTGGAGTGCAGTGGTGCCATCTCAGCTCACTGCAACCTCCCCTTCCCGGGTTCAAGCGATTCTCCTGCCTCAGTCTCCCAAGAAGCTGGGATTACAGGTGTCTGCCACCACACCCAGCTAATTTTTTGTATTTCTAGTAGAGATGGGGTTCCACCATCTTTGCCAGGCTGGTCTCGAACTCCCAACCTCAGGTGATCCTCCCTCCTCGGCCTCCCAAAGTGCTGGGATTGCAGGCATGAGCCACTGTGCCTGGCCAAAGTGAACAGTTATATCATCCAAAAACAGAGGTTCTACAGAAACCGGTATTTACTTCCCTTTGCACCAAGGCCCACCTGTAAAGGCAATGGTTAGGTGCACATGATGTAAACCAGGCAACGCTAGAGGTGTGTGCATCCGGCATCTGTGCGGGGGGCGGGGGTGTGAACACAGGTCGTGGAGATGTCTACGAGATGGGTCATTTCCTTAAACAGCTTATTTCTGGCATCAAAAACTTGTCTTCAACACTCTTACTCCCTCCCATTACTTCAATTTCTACCTTTACTCCTAGGTACGTGGCTACAGCCTTGACTTGGATCTTGAGCTCCAGGTTTGCCAACTCACCTCTCTCTACAGGGAAGTCTCACGCGCTTCCAGCTGAATAAAATAAAATGCCTCTTCTTGCTGTGAGTCTGCTCCTCCTCCCTTCTTCCCTGTTCGTGTGACCCATAACACGTTCACCCAGTCATCAAGGGTCAAACCCTTAGAGTCCTCACTGACAGCTCGTGGCCCACACTAGGAAGGCTGGGCAGTGTGCCCTCACTGCTTGTCTCAGACCCGTCACGTCCCTCATAGCTACTGCCACTGCCCCAGGTCACCTAGAGAGCTGCTCTCCTCCCTCCTTTTCTTACAGAACAAGGAGCCAGATTCATCCTCCAAGGCACCACTTTCTTCTCCAAGTTGCTGTCTCGCTTTCT
Organism: Cebus imitator; assembly: GCF_001604975.1. Classification (NCBI taxonomy): domain Eukaryota; kingdom Metazoa; phylum Chordata; class Mammalia; order Primates; family Cebidae; genus Cebus; species Cebus imitator. Next base: position 11,968,521 of record NW_016107316.1, on the reverse strand, counting down.
TGCCTTTAGAGTAAGCCCGAATGCCTACCGAGCCTCCATGATGCGGCCAAGCTTCCCCTGCGGCCTTTCCTCCCCACACCCCATGGGCACCCACTGGGCTGCTCAGTCAGCCGCCACCAGATTCCCAGGCAGGGGAGCCATGGGGGAGTGCCCAGTGTTGGAGCTGGAAGCCAGGGACACTGACTTTAGAACTGGCTGGGTGCTGTGGAGGTGCGTGGAGTCTCCCCCGGTTTGCCTCCCTGTTTGAGGCTTGTACTCCAGAGGCCCCCCTGGGCAATGATGAATCACTAGGTGTGGCTCCAGGATCAATGGATCCCAGACAGCAATGGACTGCCTGCAGCAGGGTCACCAGGACCAAGGCAGTCACTCAGGTCTGTCAGTGAGTCCCTCAGGCAATTCCTAGGGCCGCAAGAGGGCCCAAGACATGCCCAGCCCTAGTGGAGATGAAGCTGGTTGCTCGTCACTTCTGTTAAATCAAACTAAATTTGGCCTGAGAAAGCCTCTGTACCCACACACTTGAGTTCTTACTTATGAACAACAAGCTAACTTAGTATCTAAACAAACAAAACTCAACTCAGCGGTAAGCTTCTGTAAGAATAGCTGAGTCTCAGCCAGTTGCAGGCAGGCAGCTGTTCAACCTTGTTCCAATAAGGCAAATGCTGAACTGTAACTAACCCAGCTGTTTCTGTAGCTCACAATTTCTGTATGTCACCTTCCTTTTTCCGTCCATAAATCTTATCTGATCATGTGGCAGCCTTGGAGTCTCTAAATCTATTCTGATTCTGGGGGCTATCAAGTTCAGAAATCATTTTGGTTGCATTTTTTTCTTTTTCTTTTCTTTCTTTTTTTTTTTCTTAATTAAACTCTGTTAAATTTAATATGTCTAAAGTTTCTCTATTAACAGATTTGTCAGAAGTGACAATACAAAGTAAAACTTCAGCAACCCCCAGGAACACCAGGGAACCAGACCAGATGCCCACAGAACCAGCTGTGCTCACTGATCTTTTGTTTGTAACTGGAGATCCTGGCTGAATTTTCTCTCAGACTCCAAGATCCAAGAATTTGTGTTCTGAGCTCCTCAATTTTGTTTGAGCAATCTTTGGACTCTACTGGATCCGGGACTGGACTGGATTCGATAATCAACTGGATTGGATTCGGTTAGAAGCTGAGGGCCTCAGGTAGGTACTTTTTGGTAATGAATCTCAATTCAAAGAGTCTGAGACTCCACCTTCTGGGATGCCAGCTACTTTTATGTATAAAATTATGGGCCCAGAACATGCGCATTTTCAGAAAAATGGGTTAACCTCACTGAGACAACTTAGAATTAAGATGGTCATAATGGGGAAGTTTCAATTTGGTTAAAATTATTTATTTGCAAGTCATATGAGAAAAAAAGGAATCAGAATCCCACACAAAAACAGTAGTATATATTCTTTAATTAGTATGTGGGGACATCTAAAAGACTAAACAAATCAAAAATTGCATTCTTAAAAGATTATTTGAAAAAAGCAAGTGAAAATCTTAAACAGCAGACTAAAGCCATCATGAAAGCGGTCTAAGGCTGAGCATGGTGACACACGCCTGTAATCTCAGCACTTTGGGAGGTCAAGGTAAGAAAATCACTTGAGTCCAGAAGTTCGAGACCAACCTGGGCAACATTATGAGACCTCATCTCTACAAAAAAAATTAACAAAATTAGCCGGGCATAGTGGTGTGCAGCTCTAATCCTAGCTACTTGGGAGGCAGAGGTTGGAAGATTGCTTGAGCTCAGGAGGTTGAGGCTTCAGTGAGCCAAGATTGCACCACTATACTCCAGTCTGGGCAAAAAAACCCTGTCTCAAAACAATAATAAATAATAATAACAATATATTATAATAAGTTATTTTTTTTAATTCCCACTAGTAAGATACTTTGAAAAAAAATGAGGACTATGCTTTTACTGAACTAACAACAACTATTTATTCTCTTTCTCCATCTCTGCCTAAATATTCTGAGTCCACTAACCTTGCTAAATTACCCTTTCATCCTGAAGATGATGACAAAAGAGAAGCAAACAGACGTCTTACAAACAAAGTAAGACCTCCGACCTTCCTGGCTTCCAGGAAACCAGGCCTTCCTGCTGTAACCACTTTCATTCAATCTAACATTGACCTTAGAGCCATTGTAAAGGAGTTCCTTGATGCAAGGAGAAATCCTCAAAAGTTTACTGAGGAATTTAGAATCTTCCTGGGAGCGTAGGATCCAGAACTCCTTGACCTTTACCAATTTATTCACATGATATTGGGGCCTGGCAAATGGATGCCAGCCACAGAATGGAACACACGTGAGAAGGATATTAAAGACCCCTCCAAGACCACCTCATGGGAAGGGCCAAAAGGAGCATGAAAGAATGCTGAACCCCTTCTAGATACAATGTCTAAGATTTTTTTACACATTTTTGTCTGCTGGTTTGCATAATGAATCAGTCACATCCATCAAAAGTTGACTGATCCATAATGCAATCCTGCAGACAAAAAAAAAAAAAAAAGATGAACCAGTTTCAGATTATAGAACTCACTTAGAAACACTATTTCAGAAACATTCTAGGCTCAACATATAGCAAGGAGCATTTCCTTCAGAGACTGAAATAGCGTTAACCACTACATTTATAAATGGACTTTGTCTTGAACTTGGCAGTTTAATTAAAAAGCATAAACCTAGATGGGAAGTGACAGATATTAGTGGCTGTAGCTGAATGTTTTGAAAGGACTCTACAGGAAGAGAAAACCCAAAGGTTGCCAAGCTTATGTCCCTTTAACCCTCAAAAAGCTGCAACCTGTGAAGCTTCTTCAACCAACAGGTCCTAAAACAAGAAATTATCCCAAAGTATTTGCCTCTTTTGCAAATGACTAGAAAAGAATCACTGGAAAAGAGATTCTCCATTTTTCTGTCCGTCTATCAGTAAGCCGCTTTCCTTTAGGCTGGACTGTTTCACCACTAGAGGGCGCCTAAGAGATTTTTAACTCGGCGATAATTGACCATGCTGTAAGGGATTTTCCTTGGTAAAGTGCTGCTCATAATACCTCTAAATAAACATAGAGAAACAAGAGTTAGAATAAAGGAAATCTTATACAATCCCGGTAGATACCAAAGCCTCCTTATATAGCATAAAGCCACTTTAATAAATCAACACATCCCTCAGAGTAAAAAATGTTATTTTTTTGGTGGGGGTTTTGAATGAAGTTCAAGAGGTTCCTATGTTTGAACTCTTTCAATAGACTTTGGGGCCACTGTCAGTAAAAGACATGCTTTTGTACTATGGGACACGGACAGAGCAGTGTGTGGAGACTCACATTGCAAACTTTTTCCTCAAGGGCTATTGCAGGAACATACCAGGAAAGTCAAAAGAATCCACAGACGCTTTGAAGGAGCTGGATCATGCTGCAGGGTCCCTGAGATGCCCGAAAAACTTTGAGTCTGCTTGCTTTCTCAATGGGGAAGCTTGTGGTCTAGGGCAAGTTCTCAGTCCTGTTGAAAATAGACTCCATGCTGTCGGGGGGCCACGGTGAAAGTGACACTGGCCTTTAGGATTGTAGGCTGCATGGCAATGGGGTGAGGTCTGTGATTGCTGGCTTTCCCCCACTTCCCTGGCTACCTGTATGACTCAGCAGAGGCAGATATAATGCCCCTGGGAATATAACTCCATTGGACTGAGAACCACACCCCCATCACCCACAGCAACCACAGCAAGCCCCACCCAAGGAGAGCCTGAACTCAGACATGCCTATCCCTGCCCCCACCTGGTGGTCTTTCTCTACCCATGCTGGTAGCAGAAGACAAAGGTCATATTCTCTTTGGGAGCTCTATGGCCCTCCCCACTGCCTGAGAAACCTGAATACTTAACCAGGTGTCTCTAGGGCAAGTTTGCAGCCTTTTTATAAGACTGTAGCTGATGTGTTTGTGAAAACACCACCTCCTGGCTGGAGGCCAACCAACACAAAACCAGTGCACTAAACAGAAACACAACAAAGGACCTTCACAGAGTCTACTTCACCCCATGCTACCTCCACTGGAGCAGGTGCTGGCATCTATGGCTGAGAGACCTGAAGGATCACATCACAGGACTCTGCAGACACTCCTCAGAGCCTGGTAGCTCCACTGGGTGGCTAAACCCAGAAGATCAAAAGCAATCACTGCAATTCAGCTCCCAGGAGGCCCCATTCTTGGGCGGAGGGGGAGAATGCCACATCAAGGGAGCACCCTGTGGGACAAAAGAATCTGAGCAGCAGCCCTTGAATCTCAGATCTTCCCTCTGACATAGTCTACCCAAATGAGAAGGAACCAGAAAAACAATTCTGGTAATATGACAAAACAAGGTTCTTTAGCACCCCCAAAAGATCATACCAGTTCACCAGCAATGGATCCAAACCAAGATGAAATATCTGAATTGCCAGAAAAAGAATTCAGAATGTCAATTATTAAGCTAATCAAGAAGGCACCAGAGAAAGGTGAAATCCAACTTAAATAAAAAACATGATATAGAATATGAAAGAAAAATTCTTCAATGAAATAGCATAAATAAAAAACAATCACAACTTCTGAAAATCAGTGACACACTTAGAGAAATGCAAAACACACTGGAAAGTCTCAGTAATATAATTAAACAAGCAGAAGAAAGAACTTCAGAGCTCAAAGATAAGGCTTTCAAATTAACCCAATCCATCGAACACACACACACACACACACACACACACACACACACACACACGAATTTTTAAAAATGAACAAAGCCTCCAAGAAGTTTTGGACTATGTTTAATGTCCAAACCTAAGAATAATTGGTGTTTCCAAGAAAGAAGAGAAATCTAAAAGTTTGGAAAACATATTTGAGGGAATAATGTCTTGACCTTGCTAGAAATCTAGACATCCAAATACAAGAAGCTCAAAGAACATCTGTAAAATTCATCACAAAAAGATCATCACCTGGCCGGGCATGGTGGCTCACGCCTGTAATCCTAGCACTTTGGGAGGCCAAGGCAGGTGGATCACCTGAGGTCAGGAGTTTGAGACCAGCCTGGCCAACATAGCAAAATCCCATCTCTACTAAAAATACAAAAATTAGCTGGGCGTGGTGGCAGGCACCTATAATCCCAGCTACTCGGGAGGCTGAGGCAGGAGAATTGCTTCAACTCAGGGGATAGATATTGCAGTAAGCCAAGATCACACTACTCCAACCTGGGTGAAAGAGCAAAACTCTGCCAAAAAAAAAAAAAAAATCATCTCCTAGGCACATAGTCATCAGATTATCTAAATTCAAGATGAAGGAAAGAATCTTAAGAGCTGTGAAGCAAAAGTATCAGGTAGCCTATAAAGGAAAATCTATCAGATAAATAGCAGATTTCTCAGCAGAAACCCTACAAGCTAGAAGGCATTGGGGTCCTATTTTTAGCCTCCTTGAACAAAACAATTATCAGCCAAGAATTTGGCATACAGTGAAACCAAGCACATAAATGAAGGAAAGATACAGTCTTTTCCAGATAAACAAATGCTGAGAAAATTTGCCACTACCAAGCCAGCACTAGGAGAACTACTAAAAGAAGCTCTAAGTCTTGAAACGAAGTCTCAAAATACACCAAAATTGACCTCCTTAAAACATAAATCTCACAGACCTATACAACAACACAATGAGAAAAACCCAAAGTATTCAGGCAACAAATAGCATAATGAATAGGATAGTACCTCGCATCTTAACACTAGCATTGAATGTAAATGGCCTAAATGCTCCACTTATAAAATACAGAATGGTAGAATGGATAAGAATTCACCAACCAAGTTTCTGCTGTCTTTGGGAAACTCACCTAACACATAAGGACTCACATAAACTTAGGTAAAGGGGTAGAAAAAGATGTTCCATGCAAATGGATTTCAAAAACGAGCAGGAGAAGCTATTCTTACATCAGACAAAAGAAACTTTAAAGCAACAGCAGTTTAAAAAGATGAAGAGGTATATTATATAATGATAAAAGGACTAGTCCAAAAGGAAAGTATCACAATTCTAAACATGTATGCACACGCACCAAACACTGAAGCTCCCAAATTTATAAAACAATTAGTACTAGACCTAAGAAATGATATATACAGCAACACAGTAATAGTGAGGGACTTTAATGCTGCACTGACAACACTAGACAGGTCATCAAGACAGAAAGTCAACAAAGAAACAATGGACTTATATTATATCCCACAACAAATGGACTTAACAGATATTTACAAAACATTCTACCCAACAACTGCAGAATATACATTCTATTCATCAGCACAGGAACATTCTCCAAAGCTAAAAGAACAGATACATTCTTGTCAGAAAGAGAAATAATCTTAGGATTTCCTGATTCTTCTGCACAAGAATTGTTATGCTCTTTATGGGAAGAAATTGATAAGATAAAACATCAGGACTGTAATGCTCATGATTTTTCTAAAACACCTGAATGTTTATGGACCTCTTCCTCAACTGACACAGGAAAGATTGAAAATTTGAAACCTACAAAAATCCAAAAGATTATCCTAAACCTTTACTTAAGTTACTCCAATAGTCGCTAAAACCCAAAGCATTTCAAGGGCTCTCACCAATTGTGGAAGATTTAATTAAACAAGGACTTATAATTGTATGTACGAGTGCTGGTAATTCTGAAATCCTACCAGCTAAAAAACAAGAGTCCAGAGCAAGATGGCCGGCTACTATCCCCTAGCACTTGTCCCCTTCATGAAGACGGCTAGAACAGTGAATAAACAACTACATGTTAGTGGAAACAACTGGGAGAGTGCTGGCATACATCAGGGTAGTAATGGAAATGCTGGTGAGCTCAGAAACTTGAGATGGCCACATAAAGAATGGAAGGAAACGCCAAGCCTCCACCATCGCATCTCCCAGCTGGGGTCAGCTGGAAACCAGGAGGCACTTCTTTCTATGGTGAGGAGTTAAGCATGAGGATCCCAGCAACCCTCATCACCACCTTGGACACCTACAGACCTCACCATGGGAGTCCCTTGCAGTCCTCACAGGCACTAAGCCCAGCTCAAGGAGCTGCCTGGAGTTCACACAGCTGTGCTTCCTCCCAGGGAAGGAGCCGATACTGTGCTCGCCCCCGTGTGGCCCATGCAGCTACTGCAATATGTCATATTGGAACTGGGACTACAGCTGGAATGTTACGCTGCAGGGGTGGGTAATACCCATGGCTTCCCTTTATCCCTGTGGCTAAGCTGTCAGTGAACTGTCCCTGGCCACTGACCCAACAGCCCCATGCTGAGCTGCAAGCAACTGTTATACCCTTCCCAGAGAAGCTATGCAAAGGTGGAGCTGCTCCACTACCCGTCCCTCCAGTCCCTTGGGCCAGAATTGAAGTGATAACCTTCCTCCTGTGAAAAAAGGACCTGAGCTACTTAGAGAAGTCACATCTCCTGAGTATCTAAGTTAAAGGAGTGCCCGGTAACCCAGGAAATGGTGCCTTCGCCCCCTGGAGTGGTCACACACCCCAGTACCTAAGCTGAAGGGATGCCCTGCATCTCAGGAAAACAGTGCCTCGGCGTCCCAGAACAGTTATGCAACAGTTATGACATAACTGTCATTTCAGGCTTGAGCTGAAATGACACACAGTCCCCTGGAGAATAGGTGCCTTTGGCAAGCTGAACAGCTGCGTGTCCCAGGGCCGAGCTGATGTGGTAGCCCACATCCCAGGGAAACGGCAGTGGCTGAGCAGACACCCTGTTCGACAGGCCAAACAACTTTAGTACTCTGTTTTCCTGGAGCGAGACTAGCTCCTTAGAATCTGAGCTACTGAGATGGTCCTCTCCCTGAGGAGTGGAGTCATCTGTGTGTTGTTTCCTGCCCCTTCAGAGCCCAAATGACAGCTGCACTTTACCATTCTGGAGAACTTGCTGCCACTGCCCCTGGCCTCACAGAGTCTGGGATACTGCTTAGCCCCGCCACCTCAGGGTCTAGAGTCACTACCGCATGGGGCTTCATCCTCTGGAACCTGAGTTGTCACTGAACTCACTGACTCTGGTTCCTGAATTGCATCCCTACTACACTCCCCAAGGCCACATCGCCAGAGCAGCTCTTCTTCCCTGGAGTCAGGCCAGTGCTATGTCCTTCCCCCCAGGGGTAGAATCACAACCATAACTTGCCCACCTGGACCTGAGCTGCCAAGGAGCTCCTGAAGGTCAGATATCCTGATTCTATGGGCCATCTACATCCAACTCTGCTTCAGAAAACAAACCTGTACCCCAAGACCTGGGTGCCACAATAGGTTTGTGAGACCCTGAGCCTAGTTCCCTGATCTCACAGCCTCTCAGAGCACGTGCACCTAGAACCCAGTGCCTCTGCACCTGCTTGTACACTATGTCAGACCTAATACTAAGAGTGATCTCCCCAGCTGAGTCTCTCCATTGTGGAGAAAATGAAACTAGGAAGTCCCTAAAAGCCTTTGACATCAAAGACATTTACAACCTTCACTGCTGCTGCCACAGACTTCTGTAGCATACTAAGAAGTTACTAAGGCACCCACAGTTATTGCTGTCATAGAACACAGCTGAAGAAACTTCACAGAAACTAAACCACTGCAACTATCTAGAAATAGAGTCACCACACCTTTCCCAATTGGCACACTAAAACCCAAAACTGCAAGTGAAAGCCCTTCTCTACAAAAGCCACACTTGGAAGTTTGGGAGAGCTGATTTTTCCACCAGATGCACAGATGTCACTGTAGGGACAAAATAATCATGAAAAGATACAGAAATATGACACCGCTAAAGTAACATAACAATCTACCAATAGACCCCAATGAAAAGGACATCAGCAAATTTTGGGAAAAGAATCCAAAATAATGATCTTTAGGAAACTCAATGAGATATGAGAAAAAATAGATGATTCAATGAAATCAGGAGAACAATTCACAATACACATCAGAAATTCAACAAAGAGACGAAAATCATAAAAAACAGAAATCTTGCAGCTTAAGAATTCAATGAGTGAAATAAAAAGTTTCAACAGCAGACTTGATCAAGCAGAAGAATCTCTTCACTTGAAGGTAGGTTATTTGAAATTATTCATAAAAAGAAAAAGAATTTAAAATTTAAAAAATGAAGAAAAACTACAAGACTTACACAATAGCATTATGTGAACAAATATGCATTTTATGAGAATTCCAGAAGGAGAAGATAAAAGGTGTAGAAAATTTGTTTAGTAAAACAGTAGCTGAAAGCTTCCCAAGTCTGGGAACAATTACAGATATCCAGATCCAAGAAGCTCAAAGGTTCTCCTAATAGATTCAACTTGAAAAGGACCTCTCTGAGGCATATTGTTGTCAAACTATCTTAAGTCAAAGACAAAGAATTCTAAAAACAGTAAGAAAAAAGTGTCATCATATACAAGACTGCAGCAGATTTATCTGCGGACAACTTTGTAGGTCAGGAGGGAATAGGATGATATAGTTTCTTCTCTGGCAGAAAAAAAAAAAAATACCACCAAGAATACTATACCCAGCAAAGCTATCTTGCAGAAATCAAGGAGAAATAAAGTCTCTCCCAAGAAAGCAAAAACTAAGGGAATTCATCACTACTATGCTAGCCCTACAATAAATGTTTAAAGGAGTCCTACATCTGGAAATGAAATGATGATATCTACCATAATGAAAACAAACAAAAGTGCTTAAAACTCACTGGTAGATGAGATGCACAAATGAGAAAGAAAAAGGATTAACTGTTAGAGTCAACTGTTACCACTACAGAAAATAACCAAACTGCAATGAAAATAAGAGGAAGACGGGAACAAAGGATATGCAAAACAATGAGAAACAATATAGAAAATAATAGGAGGGAGGGAAAAGGAAAGGACAGGAAAGGAAAGGAAAGGACAGGAAAGGAAAAAGGAAAGGAGAGGAGAGGAGGGAAGGGAAGGGAAGGGAAGGGAAGGAGAGCAATTGTTGGGTTTGTGGAGTCAGAAAACAATTCCACTGATGTCAGTGCCTCTCCATGTTCCCAATGAGAATCATCCTGAAATTTCAAAGGAAGAATGGAAAGCTATCCTTGACATTTTAAAGATGACTGCTACTTACTTCACTGCTCTTGCTATAAACAGCACTCTAGTTTGGGCATGGTGACTCATGTCTGTAATCCCAGCACTTTGGGAGGCCGAGGTGAGCAGAGCACTTGAGGCCAGGAGTTCAAGGTCAGCCTGGCCAACATGGCAAAAACCCATCTCTATTAAAGATACAAAAATTAGCCAGGTGTGGTTGTGCATGCCTGTAATCCCAGCGACTCCAGAAGCTGAGGCAGAGAATCACTTGAACCAGGGAGGAGGAGGCTACAGTGAGCTGAGATCATGCCACTGCACTCCAGCCTGGGGGACAGAGCAAAAGTCCATCTCAAAAAAAAAAAAAAAAAAAAANAAAAAAAAAAAAAAAAGAAACAATGCTCTAACTTTTCCCGTGAATAAAATAATCATTACCAAATATAGAAAAACCTATCCAAGTAATATCTGAAAAAGAATATTGTGCTTCCAGGCATCATGCACTGAAGATATGGGAATTACCTATGTAGGGACAGGTATTGTTTATATCATGTAACCAGACTAAATTCAGTCGGATCCCTTTTTACTAAATGTGGTTATATGCCATTATAGCATGTTATTAAAAGGCCACAAAAAAGTAAAATTTTCACAGGAACTTGTGTAGAAGGTATGCAGATTTATGGATGAACAAATTTAACTGACCCCTGCTCCAACACAACTAAGTGACTTGCTTTTCTAACCTCTGGGGTCTTATACTGGGTCTGTGTAGTCTGCTCATTCTGTTCTGCCTCCTCACTGGTTTGGATGTTGCTTTTGGCTGGCTCCTTTCTGCCTTTCAAATAGCTTCCTCTGAAAGTTCCCGAAATAATATCTATGATCAAAGATGAAAATGGTCAATAATCAAAATTAGCACCAACTTTGAAACAGATGAAGATAAGCTAGTTTCCACTGAGGAAAGATTTCAGTGGAATTTGTGGGGGCCTACTTTCAGCAGTAGTGAGATACTAGTAAGATGGAATTTAAAGCTAATCCGTAAATTAAGAAAAGTCTTGGATTTTGCAGCAAATCAGACTTGAAAATGAATGATAACATATGTATTCAACAAAAACATTTAATGGAACATTGTGTAACGTAAGTTACCTTTTTATTTAAGTTGGGGGCTTTTGTTTGGTATTGAGCAAAACGATGTTTTACCTATTTCTCCTTTGATTTTGTTATTACAGAAAGCCACTGAGCATTGAATGATTTCACTTCAAATAGATCAGCAAGAACATAAAAAGTTGTTTTTCTGATGTGATGTTGTGACTCATGAATCCATACCCAAACCAAATAAGTCATTATGATAGTGACAGAGAATGGTGTCAATGCCCAGAGTTTGGGTCGATCTCTCAAAATTGAGAGGCTGACCAAAAGGTGGGTAATTATTAAATTAGACTAAATTTGGCCTGAGAAAGCCACCATACTTGAGTTCTTACGTATGAATTGCAAACTAACTTAGTATTAAACAAACTGTAAACCTAATTTAGGAGTGAGCTTCTGTAGCAATAGCTAAGTCTCAGCCAATCACAACAGCCATGCATTAGCCAATCACAGGCAGCCAGCTGTTCAGACCGTATTCAAAGGCAAATACTGGGCTGTAACCAAGGCAGCTGTTTCTCTACTTTACTTCTATTTTCTGTCCATTGCTTTTCTTCTTCTGCCATAGATTTATCTGCCCATACAGCAGCCCTGAAGTCTCTCTGAATCTGTTCCGGTTCTCAGAGCTGCCAGATTTCATGAATCAATTCTTTTTTCTTTTTCTCGCTCAATTAAACTCTGTTAAATCTAATTTGTCTAAAGTTTCTCTTTTAACCCTGCCAGGTGGCTTTTTCCATCTGGTTCTTGTCTTATCATCTAAATGTTTCTCTGCCTTTTCATCTCTGAAACAGAGTCACCTGGCATTGGTAATATTCTGTTCTGATCCCCCTAGTGGGAAACTAGCTCTAAAGATGCTGTTTACTGTTACAGTCAGAAATTCACATCTTCTACTGTTTTGCCTTGTGTTATGTTTTAAAGATAACATTATATGTTCTTTTTTCTGAAAGGCCTGAAGAAGCCTTTGGGCCAAAGCAATACAATTCTGACCTTTTAAAAAAATTATACCACATAATTTTCTACCTTTAAAAATTACATAACATTTTAAACTCTAAAATAAAAAGCATAGGCACACAAACCTAAGCTTTATTCCCGAAAAAAGATGTTTCCTAAGGGAATATATTCAGATTCCAAAATGTCATTTTTAGGGAGCTAAATAATAAGAACTTAGGGACACAAAGAAGGAAACAACAGATAACTGGGATCTCCTCAAAGGGAAAGGTGGCAGGAGGGAGAGGAGCAGAGCAGGAAACTATCGGGTACTGAACTTAATACCTGGGTGATATAATAATATGTACAACAGAGCCCGTGGCAGGCGTTGATCTACATAACAAACCTTCACATGTACCCCCAAACCTAAAATTAAAATGTTGCTTTAAATGATATTTTTTTCTTCAATGTATTTAGCTATTTTAGTGATTCCCAAATGATTTATACTCAATTCCTCATTACATGATAAATTGTGGAGACAGTGAAAAAAAAATTAAGTTAGAAACTTCCTCTTCTTCTTTTTTTTTTTTTTTTTTACACACACATATATATAATTTTATTATTTAATTTTTAATTCTAATTCTTCTTTTTTTTTGAGAGAGTCTCACTCTGTTGCCAAGGCTGGAGTGCAGTAACATGATCGCAGCTCCCTTCCTCCCAGGTTCAAGTGATTCTCCTGCCTCAGCCTCCCAAGTAGCTGGGACTACAGGCTCCACCATGCCAAGCTAGTTTTTGTATTTTTTTGTAGAGATGAGGTTTCACCATGTTAGCCAGGCCTCAAGTGATCCACCCACCTCAGCCTCCCAAAGTGCTAGGATTACAGGCGTAAGCCACCGCACCCGGCCTGGGAGACGCTTCATTTCACAAAAATTTTAATTTAGAGTTAATATAATTGAAAAAAACAATCATTGAAGAGCATTTCTATTCTCTAGGCAAATCAGCAGTTAATAAAGCCCTCAGTACATGCCACAATAACTATAGCTTAGATGTACCTCACTATATCTAAAACATATATTTAATTTATAGGAAAAAAATCATGAAAAATGAATTTAGGAGGAAGACTATAACTTAAAACAAGTAAACAATGATTTCGGGAAGAAGGATGATGTCTATGGTCTGTTCATCACTTTCCTCTGTACCAAGCTGGCCCCTTCATCTTTGCTTATAATAAAGAGAAAACGAAATACCCATGAAGAATAGGCTAATAATACTAAATAGTCATTAAAAAGAAAGTATGTACTAATATACAAAGCATCATATAAGAAGCCCTTCCAGCCGGGTGCGGTGGCGCGTGCCTATAGTCCCAGCTACTCGGGAGGCTGAGATGGGCGGATGACTTGAGTCCAGGAGTTCTGGGCTGCAGTGCGCTATGCGGATCGGGTGTCCGCACTAAGTCCGGCATAAATATGGTGACCTCCCGGGAGCGGGGGACCACCAGGTTGCCTAAGGAGGGATGAACAAGCCCAGATCAGAAACGGAGCAGGTCAAAACTCCTGTGCTGATCCGTAGTGGGATTGAGCCTGTGAATAGCCACTGCACTCCAGCCTGGGCAACATAGGGAGACCCCGTCTCAAAAAA
>NW_016107316.1:11947695-11954720 GCF_001604975.1 Cebus imitator | reverse complement strand
TTTTGTAGGGAGATTTCACTATGTTGCCCAGCTAGTCTTGAACTCCTGGGCTCAGGCTCCTGCTTTGGCCTCCCAAAGTGCTAGGATTTTAGGTGTGACCTATATCTGACCCACCACACCCAGCCCCAGATAAATTGTTGTGGAATTTTTAGAAAAACCCCAGAATACAGCCCATTTCTATTGAAAAAGGGCTGTTGTTTGTAGGCGTTTATCTGTGAGCACCAGGGTTATATGCCAAAGTAGTAATCTGGCCTATGTCTACACCACCCTGAATGTACCCAATCTCGTCTGATCTCTGAAGCTAAGTAGTGTCAGGCCTAGTTAGTACTTGCATGGAAGTAATAATGTACTTGTTTTTTCTGTGTGTTGCCTCCTCTCTCAGTGGTGCCCCAAGGGCCGGGCAGAGCAGTGTTTTCTCCTTCAGCCCTCACTAGGGAAAATTTCCTTTATGCATATTTGCAGAACCAGTTTTTCCTCTCCCAGAAGTAATGTAAGACTGTGCCTGTGGAAAGGAAGAAAAAGGTGCCAGACGAAGGGCAGAGAAGATGGATGAGGAATCGATGAAGTGTGAGTGAGGAGAGCAGAGAGAGGATGAGCTCCCATCAAGTGTGGCTCCATCGCTAACTCCTCAGTTGACTGGAGCGCAGTGGCACAGTCTCGGCTCACTGCAACCTCTGCCTCCTGGGTTCGAGTGATCCTTCCGCCTCAGCCTCCTGAGTAGCTGGGACTACAGGCGTGTGCCACCACGTCCGACTAATTTTTGTATTTTTAGTAGAGACGGGGTTTCCCCATGTTGGCAAGGATGGTCTCGATCTCTTGACCTCATGATCTGCCCGCCTTGGCCTCCCAAAGTCCAGGCACTTCTAAGACTCCTGAACAGAGGAGAAATGAACAGTCGGGATGAACTACTAGATTATGCTGCAGTAACACCCTCCAACCCTCAGTGGTTCAAAACAATAAAATAAAAAGAAAACCTCATATGTCTATACTCACATCGAATGTGTGGATTTGCCACACCAAGCAATTCTCCAGCTCTCCTGACACCAACTGGATGTCCTACTATTCAATTCTGATATTATCCATATAGAGTGGGCACAGACCCCACCCATTACAGGCTCAATTACACAAGTCCTGGGTCCATGGTACTTCTAATCAACTCGGCTAAAAATTGGGGTTTCTACAACCGTCTCCTTGTGTTTGATAATCTGCTTTCATGACTCACAGAACTCAAGAAAACACCTTATTTATGTGTGCTTTTATTTATTTATTTATATTTTGTAGAGACAGGGTCTCACTGTATCACCTAGGCTAGTCTCAAACTCCTGAACTCAAGGGATCCTCCCACCTCAGCCTCATGAGTAGCCAGGACTACAGGTGCGCACTACCACTCCCAGCTCTTAACTTATGGTTATCAGTTTATTATAAAGGATGCAAATGAACAGTCGAGATGAAGAGGTCCATAGGGCAAGGTGGGAAAGAGGCATGGAGCTTCCCTGCCCTCTCCAGATACACCACCCTCCCAGTACCTCCATGCATTCACCAGCCTGGAAGCTCTCCAAACCCCTTCATTTAGGGTTTTTATGGAGTTTTCGTTATGTAAACATGATTGAGTCAATCATTGGCCACTGGTGATTGGGCTCAATTGCCACCCCCTCTCCTCTCCCTGGAGTGGGGGGCCCAGAGCTGAAAGTTCCAACCCTCTAATCACATGGTTGCTTCCTCTGGCAACCAGCCCCTCTCCTAGAGTCACCCCATTAGCATAAGCTCATGGTTGAAAGGGCTTATTATGAATAGAAGATGCTCCTCCTACCAGTACCACTCAGAAAGTTACAAGTGTTCTAGGAGCTCCGTGCCGGGAACTAGGGACTAACACCAAATATATATTTCTTATTACATCATGATATCACAAAGGTTAATTTTGTTGGCTGAGGGCTGGCTCTCCTCCATGACATTCGTTTCTTTTGGAGACAGAGTCTTGCTCTGTCACCCAGGTTGGAGTGCAGTGATGTGATCTTGACTCACGGCAACCTCCACCTCCTGGATTCAAATGATTCTCCCCCTCAGCCTCCCAAGTAGCTGGGATTACAGGTGTGTGCCACCACACCCCCACCACGCCTGGCTAATTTTTGTATTTTTAGTAGAGACAGGTTTCGCCATATTGGCCAGGCTAGTCTCGAACTCCCGACCTCAGGTGATCCGCCAATCTTGTCCCTAAGATTCAGAACATTTTTTTCCAGACCAAAGGCCAGAACCACTCCTCTTGTGATAAAAGAAAGCCCCAAGGTGGATGAAAGTACCCAAGGCAGGGCTCTGTGAGGGCAGCTTCTTATCCCTCAAATTACCTGGCACACCCTCACTGAGCACCTGTCCTACTCCAGGCCCTTTCATGGGCCCCAGGATGGTAGTGAGGAGTGAACCATAACACTTACTATGCCAGAACCATAACACTTAACTATGTCATCCCTGACCTTATAGCAGAAAAATAACTATGGAGACCATGAACTTGACTTGGAGCAAGAATGTCCTACATATTTATTCCCTGAGAAGTCCGAGGTTCCCATCTGGGATCACTCCAAAAGGCAGTCGGTTTGGGGAAGGATGGGAAGATTGAATAACAAAGTGAGACTCAGTCTAACAGGTGCATGACTCAGAGCCTAGCCTGTGCCTGGTTCAGCCGCCCACTCTGCTTCCCACCTCCAGGAATGTGTCCATGACAGCTAGAGGGGACTGCTCAAGACATGGAAGATGTCCCTCCTCCTTTGAGAACCTTCTCGGGACAGAGCCTTGGAGCCAGGGTTACAGGGAAGACGAGCGTGGGTGTAAGCCTTAAAAATATAAATGTGAGTCATTCTCTCATCATTCAACAAATAGTTCATTATTTTGATGCACCAAGTATTATTGATCAGCAAAGAGGCCAGAACCATGATGGGAACTGAGGGATGTACAAACGTGTCTGAGAACCAGCCCCCACCCTAACCAAAACTGCAGCCCAGAGGAGAATACAACATGCAGCCAAACGCCAGTGTTCAGGACTCAGCAAAGCTCACAAATGGCACAGGCACAATTTGGTGGGAAGCCAAGCGGGGAAAGGACTAATTCCTGCTGGAGACCCCAGAGCCTTTCCCAGCAGATGTTCAGCTGAATTCCTCACCTCTTTTGAAAGGAGCTGGATAGGACCAGTCTCTCTTGTAATCTTCTTCTCTAAGTCAGGCTCTCCTGCTGGGAGGAGAAGAAATGTGAAGATTTTCCTAGGATTTCACTGGCATCCGTATTCTGGGGAACAGGGCTAATAAAGTACTTAGAAATCAGAAGCACGGTATAACAAAAACAAGTATCGTTTATGTCCCAGTTCCTGGTACACAGTTCCTAAAAGCCTTGGAATCTCTACAATAGTAAGAGTGACTTTTTATGCTAATGAGATGACAGGTGGCTGAGGGCCCCTGGATAGTTTCAGGATGGGGTCTCCTTGCCGGAAAGCCCAAGGTGTGATTAGAGGGTTGGGACTTTCAGCCTCAACCCTAAACCTATGGGGAGGAGACAGGGGCTGGAGACTGAGTCCAACCACCAATGGCCAATGATTTAATCAATCATGTCTATGTAATGAAACCTCCATAAACTCCCTACATGACAGGATTTGGGGAGCTTCCAGATTGGTAAATGCCTTGAGGTGCCGGGAGGGTGGCTCCTGGGAAGACAGCATGGAAGCACTGGGCCCTTCCCTCATGCTGTGCCCAGTACAGCTCTTCCATCTGGCCATACCTGAGTGGTGTCTTTTGAAACTAACTGGTAATAGTGAGTTAAGTATTTTCTGAGACATCTGAGTCATTCTTGCAAATTATCAAACCTGAAGAGGGAGACTATGGAAATCCCCAACTTCATAGCCAAGTCAGACAGAAATGTGGGTAACCTGGGCACCCAATACTGGTGTCTGAAGTGAGGGCAGTCTTGTGGAACTCAGTCCTTAAATCTGTGGAGTCTAGAATTGAATTGAATTGTTGGACATTCAGTTCATGTCAGAGAAATGGAGAATTCATTAATATGAACAAAAAGCTCCCAACACAGAGGCTCAGGAAAGTGCCCTGCAGGTGTCCTGCCTCCACATCTATGAGCAAAGCCACGTGCAGGCTGCCTGGGCCGTTTTCAGAATTGCAGACACTGAACAGCATCCTCTGCGCCTCTCTGAGTCATGTCCCAGGATGCACCCAGGAGCTGCACTCCCAGCTTCTTTCTAGGCACTGCGTCTTTCCAGCCACTGCCATTTTTTTTTTTTTTTTTTTTTTTTTTTTTTTTTTTTTTTTTTTTTTTTTTTTTTTTTTTTTTTTTTTTTTTTTTTTTTTTTNTTTTTTTTTTTTTTTTTTTTTTTTTTTTTTTTGGGCAGCCAGATTTCTCTGCTCCTTCATCTCTATTTAGTCTCAACCAAGTTAGCCTTCTGGGGTTAGCTCTAACTTTCAGTCCTTTCTTCTAGAAATGTGACTGTCCTCTCTTGTACTCAAAACCATTACCTCTCCTTCCCAGGGGTACGTCTCTTGCGTCTTTCCCAATTCACACCAATTGGCAGCTTCAAACAGAAACTAAAGAACTGTAGTCTCCTTTTATCCAAGGTTTCAGTTACGTATGATCAGCAGAGGTCTGAATATATTAAATGGAACATTCCAGGAATAAACAACGTGTACGTTTTAAATTGCAAACCAATCTGATAGCATGACAAAATCTCTCGCCATCCCACCTCATCCTGCCAAGGACATGAACCATCCCTTTGTCCAGCATATCCATCTTGTATATGCTCCCCATCTGGGAGTCACTTAGTAGCTGTCTTGGTTATCAGGTCTAAAAAACATAGTATGTATAGGCTTTGGTACTATCCATGGTTTCAGGCATCCACTGGGGGTCTTGGAATGTATCGCAGGAGGATAAGCAGAGGACTACTACTATTATTTCTTCCTGAACAAGAAGACTTATCAGAGCCAACATTTTTTCCAGTTGCAAGAAATAGAAGCCTGTTTTAACTCACCTGAGTTACGATGGGAAATTTATTTCCAGGTATCACATTGTCTCAGACAATCAAAAACCAGGGAAGATCATTAGATGGCAGTTAGACCACAGAAAGACAGGAACCAGAACCAGAAAACAATCAGAAATCAAAGCTGCTGCTTTCTCAGATTTCCTTCCCAAATCTTTAGGGTCACAGAATTTCTCAGCCCATGTCATTATGGATCTTCTTCTTTCTCCCCACCACAATGGCTTTCTCTGCTTCTCTGATCACATGATAAAAGATGGTCCCACATAGAGCTCAAGATTAACAATGCCTTAGCTCAAGCAACCATCAGAGCCTGAATAGAACCATAGAATTCTCATACCAAAGTCCCAAAGAAGGAAACTTATTCCATGCTGCCCACATAGGCTACAAAAACACTGTGAAAGAACTATGAACCACAGAGGCCATCATATAACACCAGCCTGGCTGTGTTGAAGGAACTGCTCTTAGAGAAGGGGAGCACTGTCCGGGGAGGATAACCAGGAGCACCTGGAGATGTAGGGTGGCCAGCTGCAAACACCTGGGCTGGCACTGAAAGAGGACAAACAGGAAGTACACCAGGAAGCCACTGAGCAGGAAGAGGGAGATGTATAGGAACCCTCTCTGGGGATGGTTGATGATGGGCCAGCACCAGGTAGAGATAAGCCAGAAGCACGATGGCGGGAATGAAGGGGGGAACCTGCAGTGGGCACAGTGGGGATTTGGTCCCTGAGGCCTGGATGATGGAGGGGGAGCAGGAGGTGGTGTATTGTTCCCAGGCTCTGTCCCTCCTGCCTGCCTACCTGTTGTTTACACCTGCCAGCAGCTCCTCTCTTCCAGTCCCTGCCATTAAACTTCGCCTGGACCAGGGGAGCCACCTGCTGGGCTACTGGAGGCTCTCCAGGTAGCAGAGCATTGGGAGCCAGCATTCTGCTCTCTGTGCTGTGTGAACCCAAATGTGTACGTGGATTGTCTCTGCATCTGTTTCCCCTCAGAGTCCTCAAGAGGAGAAATGAGTCCCTGGCAAGTAAAGTTAATGCCTTGTAATTCAACTGTCCCTCCAGCCCCAGAAAATATGGAAATCCTCTGCCAAACATAATGATCTTGACAGCCCCTTACAGTCTTCTTCTTAGCTCCGAATGAGGCTGTGGCCCAAAGACCTGCCCCATGCAGGAGCCTAGGGTTGGAAAAGCCCAAAGTCTGTCTCACAGTCTGCCTCGTAAGGTCAGGGAAGTTTCTTCTTCTTTATCTGCAAGTACAGAAGAGAGTTGATGGTAGTTCCATTGATGAGACAGGCTGGGAAAACATGGGTTGCTCATTACCAGATCCTGCTGTAGGTGGGCCCACAAGACGGGCTGACCCAGCAGGTGCAAACCTAGGGCAGAGTTGTCAGCCCATCCAGGGCCATTCGGCCACCTCAGCTCCCCGATCCATGCAAATCAAGGAACAAAGGCAGGGCCAGGGCCCCAGGAGAAGGAGGCACTGGAGGTTAACCAGCAGCCTGTTCTTCCCTTTGTCTTCAGGCATACAGTGGCATGCACACAAATTCAGTCATCCACATGCCTTCAGATCGGCCTCTCTGACTTGCTCAGACTGGATAAGGACATTTTCAAAGGAAAAAAGGAGTGTTTGTGTTTCTTTAAAAAGGAAAGCATGAGCAGGGTGCAGTGGCTCATGCCTGTAACCACAACATTTTGGTAGGCTGAGGTGGAAGGATTGCTTGAGCTCAAGAGTTCGTGACCAGCCTGGGCAAGAGAGCGAGTCCCTATCTCTACAAAATATTTTAAAATTAGCCAAGCATCGTGGTGCACACCTGTAGTTGCAACTAATCAGGAGGCTGGGGTGAGAGGATCCCTTAAGCCCAAAAGTTCAAAGCTGCAGTGAGCTAGGTAAGACTGCACCACTGCACTCCTGCTCAGGTGACAGAGCAAGATCCTGTCTCTCTTTTTTTTTTTTCTTTTTTTTTGTTGTTGTTGTTGTTTTATTTTGATTTGTTTTTTTTTTTGTTTTG
>NW_016107316.1:11905674-11947599 GCF_001604975.1 Cebus imitator | reverse complement strand
CTCAGCCTCCTGAGTAGCTGGGATTACAGGCGCACACCACCAACCCCGGCTAAATTTTGTATTTTTGGTGGAGATGAGGTTTCATCATGTTGGCCAGGCTGGTCAGGAATTCCTGACCTCAAGTGATCCACCGCCTCAGCCTCCCAAAGTGCTGGGATTACAGGCGTGAGCCACCACACCCGCCGATCCTGTCTCTTAAAGAAAAAAAAAAGGAAATCTCGGTAGAATCTCAAGGAAGCCTGTGCTCTCTTTAGGGACAATGCATCCACAGCTCGCATAACTGCATATCATTTCCCTTTGGGCTGGTGGCATGGTGAGCCGGGCCACTGAGCACCCAGACGAACCCTTGCTATGCCCACGCCGGTGATTGTAGCTGGGTGGCTGATGTCGGTCTGATCAAAACTCCTTCTAACCAGGGAGGCAGAGTCCAGACCAGGTCATCTTTTGAGGAGGTCAGTGCTGGGAGATGTTGGGTCCTACTTGGTACAGACCATTCTGGAATCCTCATTCTGCAGAGACATTCTCAGCCACATGCCCCAGTCTCAGCCTGAAGTCCCCCTAAGCTCACTATGGATTTGATTTTGTTCTTATCATATACTGATTTTACTCTTTCTTATGGGAAAAAGATAAAAGAAAAAACCCTTGTATGCTACTTACTGTTCTTAAGAGAGTCGCATCAAGCACAGTACAACCTGTTCCAGATTGATTAGACTATGACAACAAAGAAAGAAAACAGGCAATGCTTAAAAACTTCCAGGCCGAGTGCGGTGGCTCACCTGTAATCCAGCACTGTGGGAGTCAGAGGTGGGAGGGTCACTTGAGCCCAGGAGTGTGAGACCAGCCTGGGCAACATAGCAAGACCCTCCTCTCTATTTATTTAAAATCTATGTATACATAATTTTAAAAACTTCTTCTTAGAACTCCCTCTGAGAACTCAGACAGTACGCTTGCCTGCTGCCCATTGACCCTGCTTCAGATGAGGTTATAAACTGGATATGACAACACCCCATCATTTCTGCCCTTGGGAAAGTAATAAACGGGGTCAGAACATCTCCCCATTTTGATGCGATGACTGTGTCTGCACAGGCTGGCTGTGGCTGTAACTTGAGTTCAGTAGAGATCACGTTAGGCCAGAGTTTAGAATGCAGACCTCGACCACAAAGGGAAAATCGTAGCGCAGCCGAGGGCTACCGGTAGTGAGAACAATGCCTGAATATCCTTTAACATCATGTTAGCAACAGACTGGAGAAACGAGAGAAAAGGAAAATTGACAAAGACAACACAAGGCTTTAATGTGTCTGTCTCTCGGTGAACGTATGTCTTACTGAATTTTTAGGAACAGGGCAAGGGAGGAGAGAGCCATGTTAATTTTGGGAACATAACTGGGAGAGCATGACTGAAATGTAGATGCATGTTCAGGGGACCTGAGCCGGGGCTTCCAAAAGTGTGCATGGATGTGTTTGTGTCTACATGCACAGGTGTGAGTGTGTACACATAGGGGTCTCCAGAAGTGTGTGTGCACATGTTTATGACATGCACATATATGAACATGGTAGGAGGGGTCCAGGAGTATGCATGCATGTGTTTATGTATAAATGCATGTGTGTGCACGTGTACACATGGCGACTTCCGATACGCTATGTAGGAGGACCATCTCACTTGCCTTATGAAGTTCACTGTGGTACTGAAACTTCCTGGAATGACCAGGGCCAAAGCCACGGCCATGGTGAACATCAGGGCTGGAGTTGGTGTGAGATGATAAATATGAGCCATGGACAGAATTCAAGGTTGGAAAGAAGAGCGGGATGTCAAGCAGGCCCTAGAGAGCCACAGGGAGCCTCTCTTCCCATGTTGAACATACTCTGGACACCTGAATGACCAACCTCACAGTCACTAGTCAGCACAGCTTCCAGAGGTAGGTCTCTGTGGTCCATCTGTATCGGCACTGTCCTCTCCTCCCTGGGGTAACCAGGTCCAGGAATATGGGGTTATTGTGGAGACTGTATTTTTATTGAGATGGAGTCGTGCTCTGTCGCCCAGGCTGGACTGCAGTGGTGCAATCTCAGCTCACTGCAGCCTCTGTCTCCTGGGTTCAAGTGATTCTCCTGTCTCAGCCCTCTGAGTGTTGGGATTTCAGGCACCCACCACCACACCTGGCTAACTTTCATATTTTTAGTAGAGATGGGGTTTCACCTTGTTGGCAGGCTGTTCTTGAACTCCTGACCTCAGGTGATCTGTCTGCCTTAGCCTCCCAAAGTACTAAGATTACAGGCATGAGCCACCATGCCTGGCCAAGACTATTATTATTCATCAAATATTCAGCCTTCCTCTCCCTACCTCTGTGGAAGGATTATCAGCCCCCCCTATTTATTGACGTGGAGTCTGGGTGTGTTACTTGCTTGGACCAATAAAACGTGAGCTGGAGTGACAAGTAGATTCTCTAAAAATGCTTATGTGGTTTGGCTTGGTCTGTTGAACCTCTGCCACCTGCTATAGGCAATGTCATGCCCCCGGTAGTGGCTACTGCTTTGACCTTAATACCTAAGATAAGGATAGACTCAGACCAAGGTGAGACCCAAAGCAAGCCACAGCCTGAAGCCAAGCCACACCTGGCCCATTGACTTGGGAACAACAGTTTAATGTTGTTACAAGCCACTGAGATTTGGGGGCTGTCTATTATTCAGCAGTATTGCAGTCAAAGGTAACACCAGGAGAGAGAGGCCCAGTGGGAGGAGACCCAGAGGGAACAAAACCGCACGAACAGTGTTTCTCTTCCCCATGGCCCCTGCACCACAGATGTGCACAAATATCCTTATTGCCTACCCCCGACCCAGTGTGACCCAGTACTGCGATCTCCCAAAAACCCCGAAGTGAAAGGATTAGAGTTAAAGGTGAGAGGTATGGAGTGCCTCAGTTCCGTTCTCAGAAGAAAAGAGTGTTGTATCTTACAGGGAAAGTCCTGTTTGGGACCAAATGCTAAGCTTCAGGCAGGAGAAAGCGCAGCTGGCTGGCCTTGTAGCTCCCCTCCTGCAGCCCCGCCCTCTTGCCCAGCCCTAAGCCTCTCACCACGTGGCCCTCTCTTGCAGCCACACAGCACAAACGATTTCCGCTGAAGAAAATCCACCAATTCCATTGATGGAACCGAATGTCCACACTGCAACAGCCAAGGACACTGGCCAGGCCCAGGACCCCAGAAACTGGGGAAGGAATTCCAGCCGCATCCTGGAAGACTGCCACAAGGCCCTACTCAGAAATGGAGCAAGCAATACATTCAAAGACAAGTTTAAATACACATGGAGCACTTTCCTTTCCCAGCCTGGAAAGTCTGCTCGGTGTCCCAGGGATATACCATGTGATGCAGTCACCCTCCCCCACCCCCGCCATTCACAGCCACAGTGTCAGCAGAGAGGGTCTCACCGGGCAATAGCACTGGCAGGTAACTGAGGTTGACCAGGATACACAGGCTGGTAACCAGGGGGATGGCGATCATCTGTGCCCACGCCGGGTTCCGCTGTAGGATTGGGGAGAAGAGGGCACATTTTAGCCAGGGAGGCCTGGCTCAGGTGACCAGGACAAGCTCCACAGCACAGCACTAAGCTTGTCCCTGCAGCAGGGAGTTGTGCCAGGCCCTGGGGGCTGAGCCAGGCCAAGTGCCCCTCTTCTATGAGCTCACAGCCCCCACAGCCTGGACACGCATTCAGGCAGATGGGCTGGGAGTCTGTGAAGGTCACTAATTAGAGTCAGAGCAGTAGAGGTACAAGAGGGCTGGCAGGGCTGGGAAGAGAGAGGAGTGATCACCAAAGCTTCTGGAATGAGGAGGACCTGAAGCTGGGCTCTCCTTGAAGAACGGAAGAATAGGAAGGAGAAGAATTTTCAGCAGGAGTTACCACAAGAGCAACCACAGACGGGAAACAGGGAAGGTAAAAATCTCATTAGTCTGCTACTCCCTGATCAATCCAGCTGGAAGATCTCAGGACCCGCTGTCCCAACCCCACCTAGTTACTGGGTCCTCAGGAACTAGATCGAGGGCCATGACACCAGGCTTCTACTCTGACCCTCGGCTTCTGCAACTGGAAATGGGGAATCACTAGGGATCAGTAAAATAGGACTCCTCACTGCTCTGCCTCTGCATGGGTGAGACCCAGTGGAGAAGATAGGCTGGGAAGGGTCTAGACACAGGGGTTTTGGGCACTTGGACTGGTTTGCACTGTTGCAGCCTCAGCCTCCAGCTGACCTACAGTCCCTCAATAAATGCACTAAACAGAACATTCAGTGCATACTGAGGAATGAATGAAAAGTGTGTTAAACCTGAGTGTAGACAGCTCACTTCCACTCTGCACCCCCAGCCCTAAACACAATTCGGAAGCCAAGAGCAAATGGAGGGAAGGGGACTCCCTCTGGACCCACAGAACTCTATGTAAGATTGTCCAGGCTCCAATCAGCCCCAGATAGGCATCTTTAGACCCCTGAGTAGGAAAACATTTCAGGAGACGCCACGTCTGAGGCATGACTGGTCTCCTGCAGGGCTTGACCTAGGTGTCCTTTGGCTCACTTGGGAAAGGCAGGCAAACATTTGCAAGCCTTTTTCCTCGGTCGATGTTTGGGCATAGTGCCAGGCTGTGCATTGGAACACAGCGTTGCTGTTACTGACATTTAAAATGTAACATTCAAGGAAACAGAGAAGAGGCGATTCTTTACCGAGATGCAGGCAGATACCTTGCAGAGCTCGGCACAGACCAACCCCCATGGGGGCTGCGCCAAGGTCCCAAACAGGCCTCCTCCCAGCCACCAGATAAGGCCCTCCCCACATTTAAGCATCTGCTTCTGATTAGCATATCTGCTCCTCTTCAGCATGATATAAAAAGCAATTTTCAGATCTTTCTGCCAGGGCTGAGATCTGCCTACAGAAAACTTCAGAGCTGGGTATGGAAGGGAAGGCATGGTGGCACTGAATGGTAATCTCAGTACTCACTTCAGATCCCTGTGATCAGCCCCAGCAACAAGGCTGTCCTCACTCCCTGGCATGGTTCCTTGTGGCGCAGACATGCCCCGCCCTTTTTGGCATCTGGATGATTCATGGCTACTCCACGTAGCTGTGTTGCTACAGGCTGCATCTGCCCTTGGAGGCTGGGCTCCAGGCTCCTCTCCCAGGAAGCCTCACTGAGCTTCTTTGGGCTGCTCTGCCTTGCAGGTCACCCCAACTGGCAGGCCACATGGCAGATTTGTGAAAAGTGAAGCCAATTGCACAGCAGTGGATTCTTATATGAGGTGGGTCCCCTCAAGTTCCACCCAACTCTAAAATTGGGGATTGATGGAGTCTCACTCTGTTTCCAGGCTGGAGTGCAATGGCACGATCTTGGCTCGCTGCAACCTCCACCTCCCAGGTCCAAGTGATTCTCCTGCCTCAGCCTCCCAAGTAGCTGGGACTACAGATGTGCACCACCATGCCCAGCTAATTTTTGTATTTTTAGTAGAGACAGGGTTTCACCCAGTTAGCCAGGATGGTCTTGATTTCTTTATCTTGTGATCCACCTGCCTCAGTCTACCAATGTGCTGGGATTACAGGCGTGAGCCACCACACTCTGCCTAAAATTGGGGATTCTTACAAAAATTAGCCTGGTGTGATGGCGTGCGCCTATAGTCCCAGGTGAATAGCTTGAACTCAGGAGGCAGAGGTTGCTGTGAGCTGAGACTGTGTCACTGCACTACAGCCTGGGTGAAAGAATGAGACTCTGTCTAAATTCAGGGATTCTGAGGGCAAAGGAAATTGCCCCAACCACCACATAGTCATGGCTGCTAACTCCTCATCACTCCAGTGCTGGAATTACAGCTGTCCCCAAATGAGGTGCCCAGATGAGGCTGCCTGTAGCCAAAGTGGGCCAGTAGAGTGGAGAGTTCCTTCCCACAGGGATGGCTTCAGCAAGGTGAGCACCCACCACGCATGGCCCAGCCTTACAGTCAGAGGGCGGGGCTTGGTTTGCTTCTGAACTTGACCTCATCTTGAGGAGCTCTCCCACCAGCTAAAGAGCTGTAATCATTGCAGAGCCCTGCACTGTGCCACAGACAGGTTTTTGGCCAAGACAACAAAAACAGTCACATTTTCTAATTTCATGCTCAGGTACCTTCATTCTTCACTCAAATCCCAGGAAGTCTGGGCATAAGACTGGCCCTGGTTTGGCAAAGGTTTTGCAGTTTCTTGAAAAAAGTATGAAATAAACAAAGATACACATAACATGTGCTTTAGAGGGCAAAGGCGGAGCCAGTATCCCAGCATTCAGAGGAATGGCTTTGTGTTTGGTTTAAAACTCACATTTGTCAAAAATGCTCTATACACAGCGGGGATCAACAGACTACAGCTCTAGACCAACTCCAGCCCACCGCCTAGTTTTGTAAATAAAATTGTATTGGAACACAGCCCCACTCTTGTATTTACCTTGGCCATTTCCATGCTACAACCGAGTCAAGGGTTGGGACAGTGACAATTTGGCCCACCGTGGGGATAAGAGTGACTTGACTTTAAATGCTAATCCCTGGCTGGGCACGATGGCTCACACCTGTAATCCCAGCACTTTGGGAGGCCCAGATGGCTGGATCCTTTGAGGTCAGGAGTTTGAGACCAGCCTGGCCAACGTGGTGAAACCTTGCCTCTACTAAAAATACAAAAATTATCCGGGCACGGTGGTGGATGCCTACAGTCCCAGCTACTCCAGAGAGTGAGGTGGGAGGATCGCTTGAACCCGGGAGGCAGAGGCTGCAGTGAGCCGAGATCGCGCCACTGCACTCCAGCCTGGGTGACAGAGTGAGACTGCATCTCAAAAAACAAAACAAAACAAAATAATAAAATAAAAATAAATGCTAATCCCCCAGGTGACTTCTGATTAGCCCCAACTCTGGGAATGCCCCTGAAGTATCTAGTTGATGTATGATTCTTTGTGTGAAAACACCTATTCACTGTAAGTTTCACCTTTCCTGCAAAACAACCTTTGCCATTGATCCATACAGCACAGGCTGTGACACCCATGGCAACATACATGTTCCTTCCAAAGCACGAATACTTTTTCCCCAACATAAAAGCCCTGGGTCTGGGGGGCGGGGTGCAGTACAGAGATCTACCTGTCTTGCAGATGCCCAAGACCACACTTCTGTCTGCCGGTTCCTCTGCCTTCTATTGACAAACTGGATTTGTCTGCCTCGTTCTTTGGTTTCTCAGCTCTTTTGGTGGTTGGGGCCACTTTGCATATATGGCCCTTTCACAGAACACTCACAAAGCCTGAAATATTAACTCTCCAGATTCTTTATAGCAAAGGTTTGCCAGTCCCTGCACTAAGCATGGGGGCTTGTCTGGTCAAATTTGGACCCCTTATTCTTTCCTGAGTCCAGCTGTGAGCCTTCAGAGAGAAAGGGTGCTCTGAACGGAAGGAGCCAGTGCCTCTGCTTGTAGTTCCCAGTTACCCCCAGAACTAGTCTGACCACAGGTGCACCATTCACCTGAGAGGTGCACTGTCTACCCGTGTAAGGTACTCAGAGGCCTTCCAAAGGTAATTGTCTCATTGATATCCCAAAGCCTTGTGAGGTAGGCAGGGCAGCTATTAGAATCCCATTTGATAGGCAAAGAACTGATGCTCAAGGAATTACATGCAAAAATAAAAACTAGGTCCCAGAGCTCCTCAGTGTCCAAGCTGCCCGTCTTCTCTGAACATCTCCCAAACCCCACTCCAAGGAGCCTTTGCCAAGACTGTGAGAGTTGTAATGGCCCTTAGACCAGCCCAGAGGACAGAGAGGAAAAGACGAAGTTCTCACTCTATGAGAATTTAAAACTTCCACAGGGAAAAAAATAAAACATATAATACCCCACACAAACACATTTAAAATGGTAAAGAGTTAATATCTGCAGTAACCAAAGATCCAAAAGTTCCACTTGAGTCCCAAGCTGTCCTGAAGACCATCCCTATGAGGGCAGTGACCAGTCGCCCCAGGTCCCACAGGTGGGATGAGCCAGGCAGGGTTGGCTCTTCCCCTGTCCCAAAGTATGCTATGTCCCGTGGTAGCTCCCACGCTTTAACAGCTGTGAATTAACTACCTGCTACAGTGCTCTGGAGAGGACGATCCAGGAGACAGACATAGAGCTGAGACATCAAGCACGGTCTCTTACAGGCAGTGTGACCTCAAAATCAGTTTTCTTTTTGAAACCTCAGTTGTCCCATGTACAAAATAGGCTTATAATGCCTGCCTCTCAGGGCAGAAAACAGAGACTGTGGGTATATTACTAGAAAGTTATCTGCTTATTTGCAAAGTGATTATTTCTATAATAATTACATAAACGAATCGGGATGGTCAGTGGGCCAGCATGCAAGTCCCGTGAGTGCAGGAGGGGAGCCCACATTTCCAGCTGGATTGCTCATAGTCTTAGTCACCCCAAATCTGGATGATTGCAGCTCCAATTATTGGAGTTGCTGAAGTTCAGAGATTTTACCCCCAGAAGTGACGTTATGGACTCACATGTGGATTCTGGAGCTCCTCCATCTCATACTTATTATTCCAGCCATCAAAGGACCACAGTCAGGCCAGGTGTCCGTGGCTCACGCCTATAATCCCAGCACTTTGGGAGGGATGAGGTGGATGGATCATTTGAGGTCAGGAGTTTGAGATCAGCCTGGCCAACCTGGTGAAATGAAACCTTATCTCTACCAAAAATGCAAAAGTTAGCCAGGTGTGGTGATGTGAGCCTATAATCCCAGCTCCTCGGGAGGCTGAGGCAGGAGAATTATTGAACCCAGAAGGCGGAAGTTTTGCATTGAGGTCAGATTGCACCACTGCACTCCAGCCTTGGCAACAGAGCGAGACTCCGTCTCCAAGAAAAATAAAAAAAAAGGACTACAGGCCCTGGTAGAAGGGCCAGAGGGCCATGCCGACGTGCCCTGCCTGCTGCATCTTGGGGGAAGGTGACAGAAGGGCTCTGTGCAGCCCCAGCCCTGGCCCAATATCACCCCCAAGGATGACCAGCAATGAGAATACTTCGGTAGCCATGCACGCCTTTGTCAGTATGGTGGCCAGCCTCGAGCTCCAGCAGTTAGCTACCATCAGCAGGAGGATGCTTGAACACAGCCTGGCACAGTGAGGCACGGCCAGGGTAAAAGGGAGCCATTGCATTCACAGTAAAGCTCAGAGAAACAGCAGAATGGCAGCTGGTCTGGCCACCAACACGTATGTGTAGATGACCGGTAAGGCTGGCGAGGAGACCAAGTTTCACAAGATGTAGGCATTCTCCCCCCAGATTCGGGGGAGGCAGAAACGATGCACCCAGCTCAGCATAGCACAGGGTGCCCAGCATAGCCAGGTGGCCACAGCCTGCCCAGACCATAAGACTGGCCCCAGGACTGCCCATATGGACTAAGACCCCCTGTGGTGACATGAAGATGCCAGAGCCAATCATACAGCCGGCAATCAGGGATACAACACTCCACAGACCAACCTCCCTTCGTAGCCTCAGCCCAGGCACCTCACAAACAGGCCCTTGCCCTGCTACCCCCTCGCTGCCTCCTTACTTCTCTCCATCTCAAGACTTCAGCCAACACTGCCTCTGGTTGAGCAGAAGTGCGGGCTTTGATGCCCATCTATCCTGTGGAGTTCTTACTGGAGTTAATGATGACAGCGCTGGAGGGAGTCTGAGCTAGAATCCAGAAAGCCAGGGCATAGTGTATCAAAAAAAAAAAAAAACAAAACTGAGGCTTCACTGATCTAGCCTGCACCCGTCCAGCTCAGCCCCTGGTACAGGGAGTTTGCTAGAGCTATTTGCCAACACAGCCCAGAAAAGGTCAAGGAAAGAGAGGTTCTTTGTTTTTTGTTTTTTCTGAGGTGGTGTCCCACTCTGTCCCCAGGCTGGAGCGCAGTGACACGATCTCAGCTCACCGCATCCTCTGCCTCTCGGGTTCAAGTGATTCTCCTGCCTCACCCTCCCGAGCAGCTGGGATTACAGGCACATGCCACCATGCCTGGCTAACTTTTGTATTTTTAGTAGAGGCAAGGTTTTGCCATGTTGGCCGGGCTGGTCTTAACTCCTGACCTTGTGATCTGCCCACCTCAGCCTCCCAAAGTGCTGGGATTATAAGCATGAGCCACTGCGCCCGGCAGAAAGAGAGGTTTTAATAGAAATCCCTGTTGCACTGGGCATGGGAACTCATGTCTGTAATCCCAGCATTTCGGGAGGCCAAGGCAGGAGAATCACTTGAGGCCAGGAGTTCAACACCAGCCTGGGCAATATAGCTACACATGTTATTGATGGCCATGTTCTCAGAGCTGAGTACTGTGACAGGAGCTGCGTGCACTGCAAAGCGTAAAATATTGACTAGGTGGCATTTTTCAGAAAAAGCTACTGACCCTTGGCATTGGGCACAGACAGGAAGAATTGGAGCAGGAGAAAGAACAGAGTAGATGGCATACACAGACTGAGGCTGGCAGGCTGGCTTTGAGCACAAGTAAGACATTTCCTGAAAAGAAATATTTCAGACAACTTTGCAGGGGCCTGGAGATCACATATGATTAAGGCGGTAAGAGCAGGAAATATGAATTTTTGATGTCGACATAACCTCTTCATAGGAGAATGGGACATTAGGATTTTCATGTTATTCTCATGAACACTTTTGTGGGAGAATCATCAGCCCATTCCACAACTGTCCTGGTTGATGATGGCTCATACTTATAGAATGGTACTGGTCTCTACCAAAAAAATAAAACAAAAAACGTACACCAGTGTGGTGGCGCATGCCTGTAGTCCCAGTTACTCTGCAGTCTAAGGTAGGAGAATCGAGGCTAGCTTCAGCCCAGGAGGTCGAGGCTGCAATGAGCCACAATCACACCATTGCCCTCCAGCCTAGGCAACAGGGTGAGACCCTGTTTTTTTTTTTAAAAAAAAAAAAAGACAAAAAAGGAATCCCTGTTGCCCAATTCCACAGCAATATGTGAGGAAAAACAGTTAGACGGGTGCTTTGTGCATCAGAAGCAGCTGCACATCAGGAACCTGGGAAATCTTTGCAACAGTTTTATCAGCCAAGCTATCAGGAAACAAAGGTTGCCATACAGTCAACCTGTAATTAAAGTTGCACGAACCCTACCCTGCGGAAGACAGGTGGGGCAGGCCACAAAAGCACTTTTTAGCATCCTCACCAGTACTGTTTCATAAAGATGATCATTTTTTCTGTAGCTCAATGGCAGAAGTCATGCACAGTAGTGAACAATGGAAATTTCATGGTGTCTGGCAAAACAAGCTCTTAATTTCGCCCAAACCAGAGTTTTCTTTCTTCTTTTTTTTTAATTTAAGTATTTTAATGTATTAAAAAAAGAAAGAGAGAGAGATGAGGATCTCTCTATGTTGCCCAGGCTGTTCTCAAACTCCTGAGCTCAAGCAATCCTCCCACCTAAGCCCCTCAAAGTGCTGGGATTACAGGCATGAGCCACCACGCCTGGACCAGAATTCTTTCTGATCATCAAACCAGTAGCCATTATTTTTCCGATTTTGTTTTTTGACCTCTGGTGTCCAATTCTGTGCATCTTTAGTAATTGTTCTAAGACCGTCTTTTGGAAACTTTTCCAAGTGGCCGTGAGATTTGGTCAGCAGGAGCTCTAAGGACAACATTCCGTATAGCGTTATCAGCAAAGTGCTATCCTCCTGACCTCCATGAAGTCTAGTTTCAAATGTTCTGGAACCTTAATAACGGCCAGAGCAGCAAGGAGGTATTTTGCTATGTCTTTTATATGAGGTTCATTATTTATTTTGTCTCTGTTAGAAAAAAGGAGTCCCTGAGCCTACTCTGGCTCCGGAGGCTTTTCTGATACAAAAATTGTAAAATTATTCTCACTCCCCTACATTGCCCTCTGTTAAAATAGAAACAGGGGGCCAGGCATGGTGGCCCATGCCTACAATCCCAGCACACTGGGAGGCTGAGACAAGTGGATTACATGAGGCCAGAAGTTTGAGACCAGCTTGGTCATCATCTCTACTAAAAGTACAAAAATTAGCTGGGTGTGGTGGTGCACACCTGTAGTCCCAGCTACTCAGGTGGCTGAGGCACGAGAATTGCTTGAGCCCGCGAGGCAGAGGTTGCAGTGAGCCAAGATCCCACTGTTGTACTACTTCAGGCTGGGTGACAAAGCTAGACCCTGTTTCAAAAAAAAACTAAACAAAACAAAAATAGAAACAGGGATTGATTTATGTCCCGCTCCTGAACACATGTAAACTTTGTGCAAAAATATCTTCTATGAAAAGGATTTGTCATCTGTAGACTTAATATCTAGGAGATGTCCTGAGATGTAAAATACCATCCTCTGGGTTGTGGGTTTTTTGTTTTCTCCAAAAAAACCTGATCTTAAAGTTAAAAAAAAAAGTTTTAAATTAAAAATTTTTAAAAATGTTTAAAGAAAATGAGAAAGTAAAAAGAAAAACAAGTCAGAAAACATCTCTGCTTCTAAATCTTTCTAAATCATGAGCAAGTTCAAATGCATATCTACTATCTGTATAAATGTTAGTGGTTTTTCTCTTGTCAAGGAAGCAGGCTCGAATGAGGGCAAATAGCTCTGTCTGCTGGGCTGAAGTAGCTAGAGCAAAGAGGCTGCTTCAGCAAAGGAAGTGGCAACAGCATAACCTGCACATTGTTTACATCCTGTATGAGCCACCTATAAACCAGGACAGTTGTAAAATGGGGCTGATGATTCTCCCACAAAAGTGTTCCTGAGAGTAATATGAAAATCCTTATGTCCCATTCTCCTATGGAGATGAATGAAGTCATGTTGACATCAAAAACTCACGCATCCTGGATGGGCACGGTGGCTCACGCCTGTAATCCCAGCACTTTGGGATGCCAAGGTGGGCAGATAGCCTGAGGTCAGGAGTTCGAGACCAACCTGGCTGATATGGGGAAACCCGGTCTCTAGTAAAAATACAAAAATTAGCCAGGTGTGGTGGCAGGTGCCTGTAATTTCACCTACTCGGGAGGTTGAGGCAGGAGAATTGCTTGAACCCAGGAGGTAGAGGTTGCAGTGAGCCGAGATTGCACCATGGCACTTCAGCCTGGCCAAAAAACCCCCGCCTTTGTCCAAAAAAAAAAAAAAAAAAAAACACAGCTCACACTTCCTGCCTTCACCCACCTTAATCATACGTGATCCCCAGGCCTCTGCAAAGTCTTCTGAAGTATTTCAGGGACTTCTCAGAAAATGTTTTAGCTGTACTCAAAGCCAGCCTGCCAGCCTCAGTCTATCTATGCCACCTACTCTGTTCTTTCTGCTGCCCCAATTCTCCCTGTCTGTACCCAATGCCAAGGGTCAGTAGCTTCTTCTGAAAATACCAGCTAGTCAATATTTGAGGCTTTGCAGTACACACAGTCTCTGTCACCATTACTCAACTCTGCGACAAAGCAGCCATCGACAATACGTCAACAAATGAGTGTGGCAAGTTTCCGATAAAACTTTATTTATGCACAATGCAATTTTAATTTTAGTTTCATATAATTTTCATATGTCATAAAATATTTTTTTTTGCTTCTTTCCCTCAATCTTTTTGAAATGTAAAAACCATTCTTAGCTCACAGGCCATAAAAGAAAGGCAGGCAGCAGGCCAGTTTTGTCTCACAGGCTGCAGTTTGCCAACAGCTGCCCTGGACCCGTGACACTGCAGTGGGGCTGCTCTCTCCTGTGAAAATGCCAGTGTACCCCAGGATGCTGCCTGCAAAGTCTGATGCGGCCCAGACTTTGCAGGGGCCTGGAGATCACATATGAAAGCTTCCAGTCCTCCACATGCTGGGAGGTGCTGGGATCCGTGCAGATATGAAGGACATTGCGTTTCCCCAACTTTGTGAAATACTTTGTCTCTTCAACCTGGAAGCTTCAGTTGCGCATATGCCCAGAGATAATCAAAGTTGCAACCACACAATGAGGTCATATCCAAAGCTGACTGAGTCCTCCTCTTACAACCCCACCCAGGGGTGGATCCAGGTTTTGCAGCACTTGAAGCATGTAAAATTTAGAGGCCCTCTTTTAGGCTTCACGCAGAGTCTCACTCCTGTAATCCCAGCACTTTGGGAGGCCAAGGTGGGTGGATCACGAGGTCAGGATTTCGAAACCGGCCTGGCCAATATGGTGAAACCCCGCCTCTACTGAAAATACAAAAATTAGCTGGGCATAGTGGCATGCACCTGTAGTCCCAGCTACTCAGGAGACTGAGGCAGAAGAATCTCTTGAACCCGGGAGGCGGAGGTTGCAGTGATCCAAGATTGCACCATTGCACTCCAGCCTGGGTGACAGAGCAAGAAAAAAAAATTGAAGGCCCTCTTTTAATACAAGATGGGTGCAATGGCTGCATCAGTGAAAATGGTAGAATAAGAAACTCCCAAAGTCTGTGCCTCCCTAAAATCAATGAAAAGTACTGTAAAAATTAACTTTTTCAGAATTCTTTTTTTTTTTCTTTGTAGAGTCAGGCTGTCACTATGCTGCCCAAGCTAGTCTCAAACTCCTGGCCGCAAGTGATCCTTCCACCTTGGCTTTCGAAAGCGCTGGGATTACAGACCTGGGCCACCACACCCAGACAACGTTTTCAGAATTCTGGAAACTAGTCAAAAGCTTGCAGTACCCAGGAGAGTGTTTACGCTGGTAAAACAGTCGCATCCTGGTAAGAGCAGGGGACTCTGTGGCATTTTAACTGACTCTGGTCTCCTCCTTCTCTCCCCAGCTCAGCAGTAGCCTTGAAAGTAACAGCCTTATCCCCAGTATTAGAACCTGTCTCAGAGGGAGCAGAATGGGAACACAAAGAATTGTAATTATTTGTTCTGACTGTCTGTGGCTCCCTGGAAGAGCAACACCAAAGGTTTGCCCTTATCTCATCTAACTTGGAACTCAGCCAAGCTAACACAGCAGGCAGCAATGGCTGACAGTCAGGGCAAACAATAGATTAACCAACATGCTTGGATGGAAAGCCTGGGGAATGAGCTCCTTTGGGGAATAAGGAATTTGAAAACCTCTGATAGTTTCCTGGAAATCTAGAAGGCTACACACCCAAAGCAGTGCGCATGCTCAGTAAAGACCTGATGAGGCTCTAAGCTTCCACCTCTGGCCGACCTTCCCTTCAGCCTCTGTTCAAGCAGAAAGTGAGGGCTAAGGCACAATCGCAACACACCTGGCTGAATGATGATGTGTCCTAACACGTACAGAGAGCCTATCTGCAAAGACTGGGAGATACTTCGAGGAAAGCTCTTTCTAATCATTAACTGACTTCTATAAGTCATGGATAATGGAATAGAATTGAGAGTGTCTAGAAATAAACTCATATATTTATGATCAACTGATTTTCAAGAAGGGTATCAAGATCATTCAAGGAGAGTTGTCTTTACAACAAATGATGCTGGAACACTGGATAGCAAAGTGAAAATAAATGAATTTGGACTCTACCAGGCATCGTATCTAAAAATTAAGTCAGAATGGATCAAATACCTAAATGTAAGAGCTAAGACTACAAAACTCTTGGAAAGAAATAGTTATGAGTCTTCATGACCTTGGATTAGGCAATGGTTTCTTAAATAGGCCACCAAAAGCATAAGCAACAAAAGAAACACAGATAAATTAGATTTCATCAAAATTAAAAACTTATCATCAAAGGGCTCTAACAAGAAAGCGAAAAGACAATGTACAAATGAGAGAAAATATGGTTGACCCTTGAAAAACACAGGTTGGAACTGCATGGGTCCACTTACATGCAGATTTTCTTCTATCTCTGCCACCCTAAGACAGCAAGACCACCCCTTCTCTTCTTCCTCCTGCCTTTGATTTTCTTAACAACATTTTCTTTTCTCTAATTTACTTTATTGTAAAAATACAGAATATACTACATATGTTATCAAAATATGTGTTAATCAACTGTGTTATCAGCAAGGCTTCCCATCAACAGCAGCCTATTATAGTTAAGTTTTTGAGAAGTCAAAAGTTATACTTGGAGGCCAGGTGTGGTGGCTCATGCCTGTAATCCCAGCACTTTGGGAGGTCAAGCAAGAGGATCGCTTGAGCCCAGGAGCTCAAGACTAGCCTGGGCAACATAACAAGACTTCATCTTTACTAAAAAAGAAAAAAAAAATTAGCCTGGCGTGATGGGTCACAGTGTGACGGAGGACTGCTTCAGCCCAGGAGTTCAAGATCAGCCTGAGTAACAGAGTGAGACCCTATCTCAAAAAAAAAAAAAAGTTATATGCGGGTTTTGACAGCCCAAGGTATGTGGGAGGGGGGTGTCAGTTCCCTGACTCCCACATTGTTCAAGGATTAACTGTATTGGCAAATAATATTTCTGATAAGGATCTAGAACCCAAAATATGTAAAGAACTCCTACAAGTCATCACCAAAAAGACAAACAACCCAATGTTTTAAACGGGCAAAGGATTTGAATAGACGTTTCTCCAACAAAGATATTCAAATGGTTCTCAAGCACATGAAAAGATGCTCAACGTCATCAGCCATTATGAAAACGCAAATCAAAATCCCAATGTTGGTGAGGATGTGGAGAAACCTGAACCCTCATACATTGCCGGTAGGAATGTAAAATGGTGCAGCCTCTGTGGAACACAGTTTGATAGGTCCTTAGAAATGTAAACAGAAAGTTACCATGTGACTCAGCAATTCCACTCCCAATTGAAAACACATGTTCACACAAAAATGTGTACACAAATGCTCATCAACTGATGACGGGTAAATAAGCTGTGGTATGCCTATACACCAGAGTATTATTCAGCCATAAAAAAGAATGAAATACTGGTACATGCTACTATCTGTGTGAACCTTGAAAACATTACGCTGAATGAAAGCCAGACACAAAAGGCTATGTATTGTATAATTGCATTTATATAACAATACCTAGAATAGGTAAATACATGGAGACCAAAAATGGATGAGTAGTTGTCAAGGGCTGGGAGGAAGGGGAAATAGGGAGCTACTGCTTAATGGGTATGAAGTTTCTTTTTGGGGGTGAAGAAAATCTTCTGGAATTAGAAAGTACTGATGGTTGCACAACATTATGACTATGGTAAAACTCACTGAGTTGTACCCTTGAAATTGTTAAAATGGTTCATTTTGTGTTATGTACATTTCATCTCCAGTTTTAAAAATTAAACAAAAGTTTAGCTGCAGAGCTCTGGAAGGAGCCTGTGCACGTGTCTGTGTTTTGTTCGCTTCAGGGGAAACCGGCCTCTGTTCCCCCATCACCAAGGTGGCAGGAAGTGCAATCTCTCCCTGTAGTTCTCCTCCCCCGTAACCCAAGGCCCCTGGAGCTGCATACACTGCTGTGAGTCAGTCTTCCTGTCAATCACCTGCTGCTCTGCTGGGAGGGTAGAAGGGCAGACATCTCCTGAAGACTAGACCCAGCAATCACCTGCTTCTAGAAAGCCCCATCTGTTGGCTTGGCTTCCTCCATGGCATGATGTACACCAAGTACCCAGAAAATACAGTGCAGTGGATACATAGAAGACTGCTTATAAAGGCACACCTTTTGTCTAAAACTAGCTAAATATTAATCCATCCCTAGTGAGGC
This sequence comes from Cebus imitator, assembly GCF_001604975.1. Classification (NCBI taxonomy): domain Eukaryota; kingdom Metazoa; phylum Chordata; class Mammalia; order Primates; family Cebidae; genus Cebus; species Cebus imitator. The sequence goes on along the minus strand of NW_016107316.1, from coordinate 11,930,045 downwards.
ACTAATGTCCTCCATACTGAGACCCCGTAACACAAACAGAGCCCTAGCGATCAGCTGATCCAATACCATCTTCTTCCCTGGCAATGACCATGAAGCTCAATGTATGGCAGAGCAGAGCCCAGGACACAGGTTCAGCTATGACTCCAGCCAGGCTGAGTGGTGACTTCTGTAGCCTCCACGCACAAATATTAGTGAACTCTGCAAAATGTTCCTCCCCAAAATGGCATCTGTGTACAAGTGGGGTCTCAGGTGACTGCTCAGCAATGGGAGTGAAGGGCCCTTAGGGGTGGGCATGCAGGACATTGTTCAGCCTCTGGTCCTTCCTCTGGACTCAGCCACAATGCCCTAGGTCCACCTAGATATGGGACAGCACATGGGCACCCATAGTTTTGGCCTGTGTCTTATAAACTTTCAGTCCGGTCTGGCTCGGGCAGGTCCTAGTGACTCTCCCCTCCTTGATTCACACTCACTTCCACTAGCATGGATGTAGAACCCTCAGAGTCTCAGCCACATCCTCCACCTGGCCTGAGGCTTAAGCTGGTCACCCCTTCACCTCTGTGATGACACCACACTGCCTTTCAAAGTGGCAGCTTACTGATTTTTCACACAACTGCCAAGTACCTCTTGCTATGGAGCCTGTAAGAACAGCCTCATCTTTTCCACTCCACATGGAATGCTGGGACACACTGGCTCAGGCTCTGCCCCTAAACAGCCACACCATGTGGCTTGCACAGGGTTCACCTCCAATTGTTGAGGTTGCCCTGCATACCAGTCCCTTCCTAAAGTTGCAAACAGGAGCGAGATACAAACCCCTCTGCCTTCGGTTTTCCCTTAGTCTGCTTATCTATACATCACCCCCCACCAGATGAGGGGCAGGAGGAGGAAGTCCGAGCACACATACCTGATCTTTTATTTCACCTATCTCTCTCTCTGTTATCCTTGCTACACCCCATCAGGTCAAAAAGCTCATCTTCCCTGCTCCTGACTGGGTGGAACTCTTCCTACCTCATATCCCCCTTCTTCCCTAGGACAGGAGGCCTTGGGGGTTGTTATGGACTCAACCAAATCCTTGCTTCTTTATGGGAGAATGTCTGTGATACTACCCTCAAGCTTGGCTCTTTTTTTTTCTTTTTTTTTGAGATGGAGTTTTGCTCCCGTTGCCCAAGCTAGAGTGCAATGCTGCGATCTTAGCTCACCAAAACCTCTGCTTCCCGAGTTCAAGCGATCCTCCTGCCTCAGCCTCCTGAGTAGCTGCAGATTACAGGCATGCACCACCACGCCCAGTTAATTTTGAATTTTTAGTAGAGACGGGGTTTCTCCATGTGGGTCAGGCTGGTCTCAAATTCCCAACCTCAGGTAATCCGCCCACCTCAAGCCTCCCAAAATGCTGGGATTATAGGCATGAGCCACCGCACCTGGACAGGGTTGGCTCTTGAAAGGAGAACCAGAGGTCATCCAAAAAGTAGGGATTACCAAACCCCCATTGGCATTGCCCTAGGATCCCCCAATACCACCCTCATCTGCCACAAACAAGCAGGATCTCAACAACCTGGGCTCCACCTTTTGTGCTCCTTGAAGAAGAAAATGGCAGGGAGCCCAAGGAAAGATGAGTCAGCTACCCAAGCAGCGGCGCTTCTTCTGTGCTGGTATTTTTACAGAGACAGAAAACAACCAAAATCCAATGACCAAACAAATAGAGAAATCAAATGTCCACAAAACCACTGGCCTCAGTCTCCACTGTGGTCTTCATGGCTCTCATGGAAGTGAGCCCCTCAGGGGTCAGGGAGCCAAGCATGAGAAAAGGGCTGGGCTTGACCAGGGCCCATAGGCGTGGTTGCCAGCCAGGTTGCGCCAGCCTCATGAAGATCCACTCCTGGCCTGGCCCAGCCTGCATCCAGGGCCATTCTTCGGTGGTGTTTCTTAGCACCATCCAGGTCTCACTGTTTATTGGGTTTCTACCTCCTATCAGCAGGAATAGGACCCAGAGAGCCAGCACTTAGCCACGTTGGCTTAGCAAGAGCAGATGGAATGGACTAGTCCTATAGAATGGTGTGGCTGGATCTTAGGGTAAATGATCCCATTATCTAGACACCTACAGGACACTGTCAGAGCCAGACACTTGCTAAGGAAGTCCCCAGACTCCTGGGCCCTTCTCCTTAAACTCCCATTCATGGGAGCTGTCCTCTGAGCCCAAAGGAGCTGAGTCTGCCCCCTAAGTGGTCACAGCTATGAGGCTGGTGTGTGTCCTATTACAAGCGTGAGTCACCACACCCCGCCTGTTTCTTGGCTTCTTAATAATTGCCATTCTGACTGGCATGAGATGGTATTTCATTGTGGTTTTGATTTGCATTTCTCTAATGATCAGTGATGTCAAGCTTTCTTACATGTTTACTGGCCACATAAATGTCTTCTTTTGAGAAGTGTCTGTTCATATAGCAATGATTTCTTGACACCAGTATTATCCAGGGTATCCAAAGCCCAGTGCCACACCCTGGGCTGCTCCACTTCACCTCAGCCAGGACCCTCTCCCTGGGCTGCTGGGGGAGGGAGAGGGTAGAATGGATGGGTGGCTGCTGGGGCCCCCTCCAGACAAGCACTCTGGTCCACAACCTGCTGTTCTAGGGGTTCCTTCCCAACACACTCTTTCTCCAGCCAGATCATTCCATTTTTGTCCCCATCATTTGGAAAAATATAGTTGCTCTTAGCTTAACGGTGCCTTCAGCAACACAGAGCCAGGCAGGCTGCTCAGACACAGCTCCTTGGATCTCTGGCCACGAGGGGCCTTTTAGGAACCACTGGGGCCTCACACACCCTGGCAAGGAGACCAGGGAGAGGGTCCTGGCTGAGGTGGAGTGGAGCGGCCCAGGGTGTAGCACTGGGCTGTGGATACCCTGGAAAATATTGATGTCAGGATATCCTTCCTATATGAACAGATTCTTCTCAAAAGAAGACATTTATGTGGCCAATAAACATGAAAAAAAAGCTCAACATCACTGATCATTAGAGAAATGCAAATCAAAACCACAACGAGACACTATCTCATGACAGTCAGAATGGTAATTATTAAAAAGTCAAGAAACAGGCTGGGTGCAGTGACTCATGCCTGTAATCCCAGCCCTTTGGGAGGCCGAGGTGGACGAATCACCTGAGGTCAGGAGTTCAAGACCAGCCTGGCCAACATGGCGAAACCCCATCTCTACAAAAAGTTGCAAAAATTAACCGGGCATGGTGGCATACATCTGTACTCCCAGCTACTTGGAAGGCTGAGGCAGGAGAATCGCTTGAACCCAGGAGGTGGGGTTGCAGTGAGCTGAGCTTGCACCACTGCACTCCGGCCTGGGCAGCAGAGTAAGATTCTGTCTCAAAAATTAAGTCAAGAAACAACAGATGCTGGCGAGGCTGTGGAGAAATAGGAACAGTTTTACACTGTTGATGGGAATGTAAATTAGTTGAACCATTGTGGAAGACAGTGTGGTGATTCCTCAAGGACCTAGAACCAGAAATACCATTAGACCCAGCAATCCCATTACTGGCTATATACCCAAAGGAATATAAATCATTCTGTTCTAAATATACATGCATGTGTATGTTCACTGCAGCACTAACCACAATAGCAAAGACATGGAACCAACCCAAATGCCCATCAGTGATAGACTGGATAAAGAAAATGTGGTGTATACACACCTGGAATACTACGCAGCCATAAAAAGAAATGAGATTATGTCCTTTGCAGGGACATGGATGGAGCTGGAAGCCATTATCCTCAGCAAACTAACACAGGAATAGAAAAGCAAACACTGCATGTTCTCACTCATAAGTGGGAGCTGAACAATGAGAACACATGGACACAGGGAGGGGAACATCACACACTCGGGCCTATTGGTGGGCAGCAGGAGGGAGAGCATCAGGATAAATAGCTAATGCATGTGAGGCTTAATACCTAGGTGATGGGTTGATAGGTGCAGCAAACCACCATGGCACACGTTTACCTATGTAACAAAACTGCATGTTCTGAAAATGTACCCCGGAACTTAAAATACAATTTAAAAAAAAAGAAAAAAATCCTTTCAAGAACACTCTGGGACACGAATGATGGGAACAAGACCCAGTCCTGATTTCTGAAAGCTCCATGGCCTTGGATCTCTGGTCACAAGGGACCTTTTAGGAACGACTGGGGCCTCACACACCCTGGCAAGGAGACTAGGGAGAAGGTCCTGGGTGAGGTGGAGTGGAGCAGCCCCGGGACTAGCGCTGGGCTGTAGATACCCTGGACAATATTGGTGTCAAGAAATCCTTGACAGGATAAATAGCTGCACTAAAGCCTGGGCAACAGAGCAAAGAAGGAGAAAGTGATTGTCAACTTGGAGACCTCGACTACGTGTCAGGCCTCTCCCATCTGTCAAGGCAGGAACAGCAGGCCACAGCCCTCGGGCTTCAGCAAAGCCGGGCAAAGCAGCAGCCGTTCCTGCCCTCTCGGCTGAACCCAGCATATCCCTCCCGCGAGAGCCCTGTAAGGACAGGACAGAGTCCTGGGAAAGCTGTCCCACGGCCGGAGAGCAATCTTGGCACCACTCCCTACCGGAGCACCAGGCCCAGGCAAAGGATCAGAGGGTGGACGCCCAGGAAGGGGCTGGGGGCTGCCGCCCTCTAGTGGGCCCAGAGGGACAGAGGGAGAGAGAAGAACTGGACAGAGAGAAAGAGGGAAACAGAGACAGAGAGAGAGAAGTTTCAAGGCAAAGGAGAAACAGAAGGACGTGGACAGGGGAAAAGCAGGGAGAAGCAGTCTCTTTCCTGGGCAGCTCAGCTCTCACTAGGCAGCCCATATTTCACCTGATTCGTACATTGGTCCCTGAGAGCTCCGTGAGGACAAGTGTGGCCAGGGCTCTCATTCATCACCTAGAGCTCTGACTGAGTTGGGAATTCCTGAGCCTCTGTTCTTTGCTGATCTTACCCGGTTTCCTCCTCCTGTGAGATTGCAGCGAGGACCTGTTGCCAGATGGGTCAACTTAGGTATCATCTCCCTCTGACTCCAACTGTCCCATAGATCCTCTGATTTCCACCCCATCCTTATATTTTTGCTAAATCTGTAGTTCTATTCCTGCCCTCCCCCTAGAGCTTCAGACCTGTACACCCAGTTATCCGCTGAGCATCCCAGGTGCATGTCTCTGAAACACCTCACACTCACTGTGGCAAAATAGAGCTCATCACTTCCCCAAACTCGCTCCTCCTTGTGGCATTGCTAATCTTCAGCAGCCCTGCCATGTTTACTTAACGTGGTAGACGTTGCGAAGGGCCACCAATGTCCCCGTCAGGAATGAGGGGTTTATTCTGTCAACTGCCAAAAGCACTGCCGGCAGAAAACCAGGGCTTTCCTCAGCTGCAGAGAGCCCCTCACCCAAGCTCATTCTTTTCCCAGGAAGATCCACATCCTGTGACCAATCAAGGTGAGAACACAAAGATGCAGACTTATGGCCGGGTTGGCACAACTCTACAGGGCTGCCCCAGTTTTGCAGCTCCCAGGAGGGCTCTCTGTTGAAGCTGTATTGCAGCTCACCTTCTCCATCTGCCCAAGCCCGCTTCCCAAACTTCCCTTCCATAGGCATTGAGCCCAAAAGAACTGCCAAATGGCTGTCTTTTCATCCAGTTCTTGTCTCACCATCTAGACATTTATTCATCTTAGATCTCTGAACTACAGATTCTGATTCTGTGGCATTGACTGGGTGATATATTGATCTGATTATCCCTTATGTGAAATTAGGCCTATAGATGCCATTTCTAACCAATGCAGAATATTGTTTTCTTTGTATATTTTTTAGGATTCTGTTAGTTTCTAGTTTCTGAAGCCTTTGTTGTTATTGTTTTCACTTTTGCCCTTTACACGGTGTTTCTAAAAGAGCACTTGCTCTGCTCTAGAAGGTTTTTGTTTTGTGTTGGTTTTTGTTTTTTGAGACAGAGCCTCGCTCTGTCACCCAGGCTGGAATGTAGTGGCATGATCTTGGCTCACTGCAACCTCCGCTTCCCAGGTTCAAGTGATTCTTGTGCCTTAGCCTCACGAGTAGCTGAGATTACAGGAGTGGACTACCACAACTGCCTAATTTTTTTTTTTTAAAGTAGAGATGGGGTTTCACTGTGCTGCCTAGGCTGGTCTTGAATTCCTGGCCTCGAGGGTTCTGCCCATCTCAGCCTCCCAAAGTACTGGGATTACAGGCATGAACCACTGCACTGGACTGCTCTAGAAGTTTTGAAATGACATTTAGAGAAAAACCATAAAATTTGTCTTTTTTAAAAATTTAATAAATACATTTAACCTATATATATTATAGAAACATTCTGGTTTTTAATGAAAACAATGTGTATATACAAATCCAAATTTACTTTCTACGAAAGTCTTCATTTTGAAGTGATTTTCAGAGTTGTGTGGTTCTTCCAATATTTAATATTTTAATTTAATTTAATTTAATTTAATTTTTCATAATTTAAATAGAGATGGGTCCCACTATGTTGCCCAGGCTGATCTCTAACTCCTGGGCTCAAGTGATCCTCCTGCCTTGGCCTCCTAAAGTAGCTGGGATTATAAACATGAGCCACCACACATAGCCCCATTATTTAATTCTTAATATTATTCCTATATATTTTACATTTATTGCTGAGTACCAGGGTTTCACGTTAAAATTGGGGATTTGGGTGATCTGCTTAAGAAACACAGTTTTATTATTTGATTCTTCACTTTAAAAAAGGCATCCAAGTAGAAGTCCTTTAAATCAGACAGACTAATATTTGGTGTGACCCCATTTGTTTGTGGGACAGAGTCTTGCTCAGTCCCTCAGGCTGAAGTGCAGAGGCGTTAGCACTGCAGCCTTGACTTTCAGTGCTCAAGTGATCCTCCCACTCAGCCTCCCAGATATCTTCAGCAAGGTATCTGTGTTTGTGTGTTAGTAGGACCGCTTGGTTCCAAGTAACTGAAACTGTTAACTCAATCTAATTTAAGACAGATAGATAAACAAACAGTAATATGATTTGGATGTTTGTCCCCTCCAAATCTCATGTTGAAATGTGACCTCCAATCTTGGAGGTGGGCCAGATCTTTCTCCATGGGGAAAAGATCACAGGGGTGGATCTTTCACCAACGGTTTGGTGCCTTCCCCATAGTAATGAGTGAGTTCTTCTTATGAGCGAATCTGTTAGTTCAGTAGTAGCTGAGAGGTGCATGCCACCACTCCTGGATAATTTTTTATCTCTTTTATTCTTTTGCAGAGATGGAGTCTCCCTAAGCAGCCCAAGCTGGTCTGTAACTCCTGGGCTCAAGCGATCCTTCCACTTCAGCCTCCCAAAGTGCTGGGATTATAGGCATGAGCCACTGCCTGGCCCATCTCATTTGTTTTATGCACATACACACTTGGAAATTTTCTGGAAGGATACAGAAGAAAGTGTTAACCGTTGTTCCTTTGAAAGAGTGAGATTGAGCAGGAAATGCATCTTTCCGTGGCTGCTGGCATTTCTCCTAGCAAGCACAGTGAAGGAGGCATGTGCCTTTTCTGTGGTTACAGAAACAGAAATTTCAGTGACTGGCCCTAGTTTTGTGAGTGCAAAGAGACAGAGTATTGGGTATGACATGTTTTTATGGGAATTGCAGTTGAGGTGGCATATCCTCAAGCCAGCCACTGGAATAATGACTTTCTTGGCAGGCCGGTTCTGTGGAGGTGTTATAGGCGAGCCATTCCTGGAAGCTCAGCCTCAAGTCTGTTTACCTAGCCCTTGCAACAATTTTGTAATCACCAAACTCTCTGGATAAAGTCTATTTCTACTTAACTTTTTTTTTTTTTTGAGACAGAGTTTCACTCTGTCACCCAGGCTGGAGCACAGTGGCGCAATCTTGGCTCACTGCAACCTCTGCCTCCTGGGTTCAAGTGATTCTCCTGTCTCAGCCTCCCAAATAGCTTCGATTACAGGCTCGCACCACCACGCCCAGCTAATTTCTATATTTTTAGTAGAGACGGGGTTTCACTACGTTGGCCAGGCTGGTCTCAAATTCCTGACCTCAAGTGATCCACCCATCTCGGCCTCCCAAAGGGCTGGGATTACAGGCGTGAGCCACTGCCCAGCCTATTTCTACTTAACTTGTCTGGAGTTGTCTCCATTACATGTAACCATACCTTGAACTGACACAAGGAATGGGGATAGAGCGGAGACTTACGAATCTCAGAGGAGATCTTCACGGGACGTTGTTAGCAGCCTCCTTTGTTTCATCTTCTCCCCATGGATGGGTACTACGCCCTAGCAGATCCCAGTCTCTGCACAGCAATGTTCACCCCTTCCTTGTACTAGTCCCTCCTGCACCTCTTCAGCGAGGCACCTATGTCTGTGTACTCGTCAGGACTGTTTGGTTGCAAGTAGCAGAAACTTAACTCAATCTACTTTAAGACAAATAAATAAATAAATAGTAATATGGCTTGGATGTTTGTCTCCTCCAAATCTCATGTTGAAATGTGACCTCCAGTCTTGGAGGTGGGGCGTAGTGGAAGGCCCATTGGATCATGGGGGTGGACCTTTCACCAACGGTTTGATGCCTTCCCCATGGCAATGAGTGAGTTCTTACTAGGAGCGAGTCTGTTAGTTCACTTGAGAGCTGGTTGTTTAAAGGAGCCTGGCTCCTCGTCCTCACTCTCTCTTGCTCTCTTTCGCCATATGACATGCCTGCTTCCTCTCCACCTTCTGCCATGACTGTAGGTTTCCTGGGGCCCTTGCCAGAAGCAGATGCCAGCACCACACTTCCTGTACAGCCAGAAGAACATGAGTCAATTAAACCTCTTTTCTTTATACATTTCTCAGTCTCAAGTGTTTCTTTATAGCAATGCAAAAAATGGACTGACAGGGATAGCCAGATAAATACCGTATTACATCACAACCAAACAGCAAGGAGGGTGGGGTAAGCCCTTCTTTTCCTCCCTCTCTTTCTCTCTTTCTCTCCCAGCCTCCAGCTCGATTTCTCTTTTGATCTCTCTTTTATGCAAATTCGTGCACGTTAGCTTTCCTCTCTTAGGCTGGCTGTCTCCCACAAAAGTGTAATAATGACTGCTGGGAGCTCTTGGCTCAGATTATTACAGTTTGTAAGAGAAGAGGGGCTTTCCTCTCCTGACTTCAATTGGAAAAAAATCTTGGGGAAATAATTCCTTTGAATTAATTTGGTTCATGTGCTTGTCTTTTGGATAAATCGTTATGTCATGAGAGTGGCTTAGCTTGATTCAAGCAGGGTCTGTTACTGGAAAAGACTAAATGATGCTTGAAAAAAGTAAATGGCCACTACAATGCATCCCTTGACTGCTCAATGCCTACGTGACTCTATTTTTATATACTCTGAGTCCTCACTTAAGGTTGTTCATAAGTTCTTGGAAACTGTGACTTTAAGCAAGAAGTATGATTGTAGCAATGCAGGAATGGCTAATTAAAAAAAAAAAAACAGAATAATGAAACCAATCTTCTTTTCTCATCAATATTACAACAAAAAGACATTGAAGGAAACTACATTATTCCAGGACTTGCTGTACAACAATTCACTTCAAGTCCCAGTTTCCAAGAAACTATCAAAGATGTTAAATTAGAACTTCCTGCAATTTTTTGTTTGTTTGTTTTAGACGGAGTCTTGCTCTGTCACCTAGGCTAGAGTGCAGTGGTGCTGTTATCTTGGCTCACTGCAACCTCTGCCTCCCAGGTTCAAGTGATTCTTGTGCCTCAGCCTCCCAAGTAGCTGGGATTACAGGTGCACACCACCGTGCCTGGCTAATTTTCATATTTTTAGTAGAGATGGGGTTTCACCACATTGGCCAGGCTGGTCTTGAACTCCTGACCTCAAGTGATCCCCCCACCTCAGCCTCCCAAAGTGCCAGGATTATAGGAGTGAGCCACTGTGCCGGGCCAGAGGACTTATTGCAATTCTAATAATGATTCTGCTCAAAACCTGTGACTCTCAAATACAGTAAAAACAACATTCACTATGAGAGATTGCTTTAAAAACAGTTGTAATAATTCTTTTCCATATATCCATGTCCTCTGAAGGTCCTAGTGGTATACTGGTAAACTGGTTCTCTGAAAAAACAAATTTTTAAAAAGTCCTGGTTTATAGCATTTGCCAAATTCTGTGATATAATCACTCCCAGCATGACTAATTTCAAGCTACCAGCAGTTTTAACAACTGGCTTGCAAAGTTCCTAGAAATTTAACAACTGACTCTCAAGCTCTAGTTCCACTATCCCATCCCACACTAGCCCAGGGTTTGGTCTTACCTGGATACACGTGGCAATAACAAACTCAAAACAAGCAGAGACTTGAAAAGCACTTGCACATAGGTGCTTACCCTCACACTGCACCTGGAACTCTGTTACCAACCATGAGAATGAGCTGGATGATTGAATTGAACAGTGAGAGACATATGACCCAGTTCTTAGGGAACCAGGAGCCTGGGAGAGCCAGAGTAACATCGTTTTAAGTTCAAACTCCATCTTGAAACTTACAAGGCATATTCCTTGCCAACCACAACTCATGATCCTAAGACGTTTATAGTTGAGGAAAACCTACAAGGACGTATTCCCACAACAGCAGAAATTCCAGATGCCCTAATTCTCGTAACAATATATGCTTTCAAGATAATAGTTATGGTTTGATGCACTCACATACTAAAATGTCAAGAAGAGTTTTCTTTAAATCAATACAGGTATTGATAGACTTACCACCTATGCAACTTACAACCATTCAACTTTACGACCACAATCGCTAGCCACGACTGCTCAGCGTCTGGCAGCGCAAACGTTGCCTAGCTGGGCGTACGACAGTGTGGACCAGCTTCCGGCAGCACTACCATCTCCACGTGCACCATTTCAACTGTACATATAGCCTACTCAACTTACGACCAAATCGTGTTACAACCGGTCCGTGGTCCCGACCGTGGTAGTAAGTCGAGCACTAACTGTAGAATAATAAATGTCATGCTCTCTGCTCACCAGCACATAGGCATAGCTGAGTTTAGTTTTTGCATAGACGAGACCCCTGTAGAAGAAAAACTTGTCCCTGTCTCAAAAAAAAGTCCAAAAAGTTAGAAGGTGTAATTTGATAAACCACATTGTATCAGTAATCTATTGCCACAATAATGCTGTGTAACAAATCATCTCAAACTCAGTAGCTTGAAACAACAATCGCACGTGCACACCCAGCAGTAGCTGGAGTTCGGCAGCTGTGCCCCTGGCTTGACTGCTTTATGTTGCAGGTTTGCATTTAACTGGGGCAGCTCTGCTCCACGGGTCTCTCATTATGAGACCAGCAAGCTAACCACCCTGATATGTTCCTCACAGAGCAAAGGCATGAGAGGACACACAGGAACTCACAATTCGTCCTGAGATGAGGTCACTAAATTAACTGTGTTTTCCTATTTTCTGTATTCTTGATGTTCTGCCATTTGGAGGCTTTCCAGACACGGGGAAAAGTGCCCTTCTCGGGGTTGGCTCATTCCTAAAGATGGGAAATAACTGACTTGAGACACCTCCTCTCATATGCAAGCCAACCACCCGCCTTCATCTAACTCTCCTATACCAGCCCCAAATCCCTCCAGAGCCAGATTCCGGGAAACTAGAGACCACCCACATAGCCCAAAGCTATATGAGGAAGTTATTGAAACTAGCCAGTCCCGAACTGGTCTCTGCCTGCACTGCCTTTCCTGTGGAAACCCCCATATAGGCTGTGACCTAAACATTCCCCTCACTTCTTTCTGCCTCCTGACCAAACTGGTGCTTTGTGCTGTAGCCCTGAATGGCATGGTATCACCCCTTCTCTTGGGGAGTGTAAGTAATAAATTCTTCTCTCAATGGCATTGGCCTCTCCATGTTGGCACTCTGCCAACTCCATAAATTAAAATACCACAGGCACAGATGACACAGCCTCTAGCTGCACATAGCCACTGCCACCCAAATTCTTGCCAGTTTCTGTGATATAATTACACAGGATTGTGTAACATCAGGATTGAGGTGGGTTTTACTTCTCCTCTGAAAAAACTAATAATGCACATTGCAAAAGATGCAGATATGGGAAAGGATAATGAACTGGAAACACTGGCCAAGCGCAGTGGCTCATGCCTGTAATCCCAACCCTTTGGGAGGCTGAGGAAGGAGGATTGCTTGAGCCCAGGAGTTTGAGACCAGCCTGGGCAGCATGGCAAAAACTCCATCTCTACTAAAATTACAAAAAATCAGCTGGGCACGGTGGTGAACGCCTGCAGTCCCAGGTACTTGGGATGGTGAACTGGGAGGATGGCTTGAACCCAGGACGCAGAAGTTGCAGTGAGCCGTGACCATGCCATTGCACTCCAGCCTAGGTGACAGAACAAGATCTTATCTCAAAAAAAAGGAGAGTGTTTCTTTTTTAAACAGGACCCAAAAAGTATTAACTATAAAAGACTGACAAGTACATTTAAAAATTAAACTTAAAAAAATCAAATGGGCCAGGCACAGTGGCTCACCCTTGTAATCCCAACAGTTTGGGGGGCTGAGGCAGAAGGATTGCTTCAACCCAGAAGCTCGAGACCACCCTGCACAATATAGTGAGACTTCATCTCTTCGAAAAATAAACAAAATTAGCCAGGTGTGGTAGTGCCTGTCTGTGGTCCCAGTTACTTGGGAGTGAGGTGGGAGTGTCAGAGTAGGTAAACAGGCATGAGAGGGGCAGGAGAGGGCTCTTCCTCCCCCAACTAAGAATGTCAGGTGATAGTTTGGCAATTACCACACCGCCTCTCTGAAAGTGATAAATTGGCAGCCAGCTCCAGGGAGAGGCCAACACCTGTTGCACTACAGTGTTAATTGAATGCAGCTTTCAGGGACATACAATGTCTCAGGTATGTGCATTAAGAGACAATATGGTGAAGTATGACCCTCTGGGGGGCACTGCACCAGAAACAGAAGAAAGCCTCAGATGGGCATGCATACAACTTCCTAAACACACTGTGCATGCTCACCTCCCAAGGAAGACACTGCACCTGCAGGCAGCCGGCCCTAAGGGAAGAATCATGGGGAAGGGGCCAGCCTACAAAGTCCTAGGACCAAGGTTAAACATCACACTTGACCTTGGTGCCCGCTTGGGTCTCCTCCAAGCATATTTCCCTTTCTTTTCTATTCTAAAGCCTTTTAAATAAACTTCCACTCCTGTTTGGAAACTGGCCTTGGTCTCTTTTTCTGCCTTATGCCCCTGAGTCAAATTCTTTCTTTGGAGGAGGGAAAAATTGAGGTTGTTGCAGACCCATATCGATTCACTGCTGGTAACTCAGATACCTTCTACCACTAACAGGAGGAACTCTTGAGCCCTGGAGGTGGCGGCTCCCCAACTGCACTCCAGCCTGGACATCAAAATGAGGCTCTGTCTCTTCCAAAAACAAACAAAATCAACTGGTATAATTCCCTGATGGATTCTTCCTGCCCACTGCACAGACAAAATCAATCTACCAGGGCCGCAACATTGCAGCAGAGAAAGAGTTTAATTGATGAGTCCAGCCCACACAGAACTGGAGTTATCATTCAAATCATTCTCCCCAAGGCGTGGAGGCTGGGATTTTCATGGACAATTTGGTGGGCAGGCTACTAGGGACGGATGTTGCTGCTTGGCTAGGGAGGAAATCACAGGCTCGGATTTCACCCACCTCTGGGTGGGACCACAGGATCAGTTGAGTCATGAGTCACCAGTCTGGGTGGAGTCAGTCTGAAAAAATTTCAAAAAACAATCTTGTTTAGGAGGTTTGAAGAAAAGACTACATAAAACAAAAATAAAAGTAAAAACAATCTTAGGTTCTATAATACAATATGATGCTATCTATTGGAGCAGTTGGAGGAGTCACAAATCTTGTAACCTCTGATCACATGACTCCTGAGCAGTAAGGGATTATAGAAATGACACCTGCATTTTAACAGAGTTCATGCTCTTCACATAATCTTCTTGAACTTCATTAGTTTTACAAAGGCAGTTTTCGGTCCCTGAGCAAGCAGAGGGTTAGTTTTAGGGAGGGACTATAATCATCCATGTTAAACTGTAAACCAAATTTCTCCCAAAGTTAGCTTGGCGAATGTTCAGAAATGACCAAAGACAGTTTGGAAGTCAGAAGTAAAATGAAGTCAACTATGTTAGATTTTTTAATGCCATAATTTTGCAAAGGTAGTTTCAATATCATCATAAAAACACAAGACAACCTGATATGGTGGCTCACACCTGTAATCCCAGAACTTCAGGAGGCCAAGGCAGGAGGGTGACTTCAGCCCAGGAGTTCAAGACCAGTGTGGGCAAAATGGAGAGACCCCATCTCTACCAAAAATACAAACAAATAGCCGGGTATGGTGGTGTGTGCCTGTACTTGGGAGGCTGAGGTGGGAGGATCGCTTGAGCCCAGGAGTTCTGGGCTGTAGTGTGCTGTGCCAGTCGGGTGTCCGCATTAAGTTCGGCATCAATATGGTGACCTCCCGGGAGCGGGGGACCACCAGGTTGCCTAAGGGGGGGCGAACCAGCCCAGGTTAGTAACAGAGCAGGTTAAAACTCCTGTGCTGATCAATAGTGGGATTGCGCCTGTGAATAGCCACTGCACTCCGGCCTGGGCAACATAAAAAAAAAGCTACATAAGCCGTCCATGGTGGCTCATGCCTATAATCCCAGCATTCTGGGAGGCTGAAGCAGGAGGATCACTTGAGCCCAGGAGTTCAAGACCAGCCTGGGCAATATAGCAAGACCTTATCTCAAAAAAAAAAAAAAAAAAGCTAGATAATAGAAATGATTGACACAAAATGTTTACTGCCAGGACATATATTAGTAAAGATATTAGATATTCAAAATAAAAGACTGAAGCTCAAGAAACTCATGGAAAAATGTTTTAATAAATAAGTAAAAGAAACAATTTCTCCTCCTCTTTCTATTCCTTTTTCCTTTCCTTTCAAATCAATTTAGTCCAAAAGCCATTTGGTACAAAGCAAAATAGGCACGAATGCAGGGTCTGAGTGTGGGGCTGCTGCAGCCACAAAGACAGTAGTGTCGGAGCTGGAGCAGAGGAAGAAGGACATCTGGGTGGAAGAGCAACCTGTCCTGGGATGTCAGAGCACAGGGAGGGTAAGAAGAGTGTCCATGCCAGAAAGCAGCCTGACGTGGGAGGTTGGAGCCTCTGTGGGAGAGGAGGCTTTCTGTGTGGTGGAACAGCTCAGCACAGAGTGTTAGCACGCCATGAGCATGAGAAGCGTCTCAGCATGGGGGAGGCAATCCAACATGAAATGTGAGAGCGTGACCACAGCCTGGGGCAGTAAGAAGTAGCCAGTTGACTGGGCACGGTGGCTAACACCTGTAAACCCGGCACTTTGGGAGGCTAAGGCAGGCAGATCACTTGAGGCCAGGAGTTCAAGATCAGTCTGGGCAACACAGTGAAACCCCGTATTTACTAAAAACACAAAAAAAGTAGCTGGGCATGTGCCACCAGCTACTCAGGAAGCTGAGGCATGAGAACCTCTCAAACTTGGGAGGTGGAAGTTGCAGTGAGACAAGATCATGCCACTGCATTCCAGCCTGGGCGACACAGTGAGACTCTGTCTTAAAAAAAAACAAAAACAAAAATGAAGCAGCCGAGGTAAAAGGGAGCCAGTGCATATTCCACAGGGTTCGAGAGACAGCACCAGTGGTGGCTGGCTCGTTGGCAGGACCAATGTGCAGGGGATGAGACAGTAAGCAAAGAGCCATGAGGCTGTAAGATGTAAACATAGGACACCTCCCCACCCCTGGACAGGGAACGAGGGTGCCCAGCAGAGCAAGGAGGTTTTAGGCCAGACGACAAGAAGCCCACTCTAAAGACACTGGGTCTGGCACCTTACTGACTCAGACCTGTGTAATTGCAGGGACTCATGTGCCCAGGATAACTCAGCCAAGTTCCAAAAATGAGAGGCTTTGGTGCAAACTCCTAGTACTCAGTTTCTAAGCCTGTTGCTGCAACACTAGTTTAACGGGACTCTGTACTTAAAATATAAGCTCCAAGCAATTACAGGTGGAAAGACAGAATTCTTCATAATGGGGCATATCAGCAAAGAGATCAAGAAGTGCCCATTCCAGGTCAGACAGCATGGGATGAGAGACACAGGTGAGAAAGGATCAGAATTAAGATTGAAGAAGATACAGACAGGATTATGACATAGCCAGGCGCGACAGCACAGTCTTGGTCATCCCAGCTACTCCAAAGGCTTGGGCAGGAGGACCACCCGAGTTCAGGAGTTCTGGGCTATAGTGCACCGTGCAGATCCAGCTCTGCATTAGGTTCTATATGAATATGGTGACTTCCTGGAAGTGGGGACCACCAGGTTGCCTAAGGAAAGGTGAACTGCCCAGGTAGGAAATGGAATAGGTGCTGATCAGTAGCGGGATCACACCTGTGAATAGCCACTGCACTCCAGCCTGGGCAACATAGTGAGACCCCATTTCTAAAAAATAATAATAATAATTAGGACAGCAGTATCTTTATCAGGCACAGCTAGATAAAGGTTTCACTAATTCCATAATGTGAAGAGATTAGATTTAATGCCAGAATGATACTCCAGAACAGAAGCACAATAAAACTTTCTATGATATTAGAAACGTTTCCTACCTGTGCTGTCTCACACAGCTGCGCTAGCTACATGTGATTTTTCAGCACTGAAATGTGGCTAGTACAATTGAGGAGCCACATTTTAAATTGTACTCAGTTTCAGGCTGTGTGCACTGGCTCATGCTTGTAATCCAGGCGCTTTGGGAGGCCAAGGCAGATGGATCACCTGAGCTCAGGAGTTCAAGAACAGCCTGGCTAACATGGCAAAACCCCATCTCTAATAAAAATACAAAAATTAGCCCCACATGGTGGCATACACTGGTAGTCCCAGTTACTGGGCAGGCTGAGGCAGGAGAATCACTTGAACCTGGGGGGCAGAGGGTGCAGTGAGCCAAGATCACACCACTGCACTCCAGCCTGAGTAACAGAGCGAGACTCCAACTCATAAGTAAATAAATAAAAATAAATTTCACTTAGTTTTAGTTAATTTAAATATTTAAAGGCACATTTGGCTAGTGGCTACCGTATTAGTGCAGCTGTATAGAATTGGTGGTCATCGTTTAATTGACTAATGGTATACGGTGTGAGTTGCTATGGTAGTTTTCAGTTGTTTCAGGTAATTGAAACAACTGTGCAGCCTCAGGACTTGGTGCCCTATGTCGCAGCCACTCCAGCTCCAGCCACGGCTAAAAGGGGCCAAGGTACAACTTAGGCCATGGATTCAGAGGGTACAAGCTCCAAGCCTTGGTGACATCCACTTGGTGTTGGCCTGCAGGGGCACAGAAGGCAAGAGTTTGGGAGCCTCCTCCTAGAATTCAGAGGATGTATGGAAACACCTGGATGCCCAGGCAGAAGTCTGCCACTGGGGTGGAGACCTAAGGGAGACTGTCTACTAGGGTGGTGTAGAGGGAAAACGGAGACCCACAGAAAGTCCCCATTGGGGCACTGCCTAGTGGAGCTGTGAGAAGTCACCATTATCCAAACCCCAGAATGATAGATCCACTGGCGGCTTGCACCATATGCCTGGAAAAGCCACAGCACTCAATGCCAGTCCATGAAAGCAGCTACTGGAACTTTACCCTGCAGAGCCACAGAGCAGAGCTGCTAAGGCCTTGAGAGTCCACCCCTTGCATCAGTATGTCCCAGGTGTGAGACATGGAGTCAAAGGAGATTATTTTGGAGCTTTAAGATTTAATGACTGCCCTGCTGGATTTCGGACTTGCATCAAGCCTGTAGCCCCTTTATTTTGGCCAATTTCTCCCTTTTGGAATGGGAGCATTTACGCAATGCCTCTACCCCATTTTATCTTGGAAGCAACTAATTTGTATTTGATTTTACAGGCTCACAAGCAGAAGGGAATTCCCTTGTCTCAGATGAGACTTTGGACTTGTACTTTTGAGTTAATGCTGGAAGGAGTTAAGACTTTGAAGGACTATTGGGAAGGCATGATTATGTTTTTAAGTGTGAGAACATGAAATTTAGGAGGCGCCAAGGTGAAATGGTATGGTTTGACTCTGTGTTCCACCCAAATGTCCTCTTGAGCTGTAATCCTCACATGTCAGGGGAGGGACCCAGTGGAAGGTGATTGGATCATGGGAACAGTTTCCCTCATGCACTTTGTTGCCCAGGCTGGGGTACAGTGGTGCAGTTAGAGCTTACTGCAGCCTCAAACTTTTTGGCCAAAGCAATCCTCCAACTAAAACTATAAGTGCATGTCACCACACCTGGCTAATTATTTAACATTTTTATAGAATGGGGTCTTGCTATGTTGCCATTGACAAAAAAAAAAAAAAAAAAAAAAGCCAAACCCTGTAAAGTATTTAAAGATATTTATTCTGAGTCAAGTATGAGTGACAAGGCACTGAGGGACAGTCTCAAGAGGTCCTGAGACCAAATGCTCAAGGTTGTTTAGTTACAGCTTGGTTTTATATGTTTTAGGGAGACATAAGACATCAACCAATACATATGATGTATACGGTGGTTCAGCCTGGAAAGGCAGACAAGTTAAAGTCAGGGTAAGGTGAGGATTATGAGGGGGAGTGTTAGGACTTATAGGTCATAAGTGAATTCAAAGATTTTCTTTTCTGAGACAGAGTTTTGCTCTTGTTGCCCAGGCTGGAGTACAGTGGTGTAATGTCAGCTCACTACAACCTCTGCCTCCTGGGTTCAAGTGATTCTCCTGCCTCAGCCTCCCAAGAAGCTGGGATTACAGGTATGTGCCACCACACCTGGCTAATTTTGTATTTTTAGAGGAGATGGGGGTGTCTCCATGTTAGTCAGGCTGGTCTTGAAATCCTGACCTCAAGTGATCCACCTGCCTTGGCCTCCCAAAATGCTGGGATTACAGGTATGAGCCACTGTGCCCAGCCCTCAAAGATTGTCTTATAGGAAGATTGGAAATTGGTTGGAAGAGTTATTTTCTGAAGACCTGGAATTAATAGAAATGACTGTCTGGGTTAAGATAAGGAGTTGTAGAGACTGAGGTTCTTGTTATATAGATGAAGTCTCTGAGGTAGCCATCCTTAGAGACAATAAAAGGCAAGTATTTCCTACTTAGACCTTTAAAATATGGTGGGCTCTCAGTTAATCTCTTCAGAACTAGGAGGATCTGGATGGGGAAAGATCTAGTTATGTTAACAGAGATTCTTTACAATGTAAATTCTCCCTCACAAAAGATGGCTTTGCAGGGGCATTTCAAAACATGGCAAAGAATCATATTTTGGGATAAAATGGCTTGATTTCCTTCTTTATTTGTCATGTGATATTATACCAGAGTCAGGTTGGAATTTGGTATCTTATTGCTATGAAGAGTCTGTTTTGTCAGTCTTAATATTAATACCTCTGTTTAGGCCAGGTGCAGTGGCTCACACCTGTAAGTTCAGATCTTTGGGAGGCTGAGGTAGGTGGATCGTTTGAGCCATGAAGGTGGAGACCAGCCTAGGCAACATAGTGAGACTCCATCTCAAAGAAAACCAAGTACATAAAAAAATAAATAAATAAATATTTTTATTTAAAGATCTCTGTTTTAATGTTAAGGCTGGTCTGTTGTGCCAGAACTCCAAAAGGCAGAGGGTATAAAGAGGCATGTCCAAACTTCCCCAACCTGTCATGGTCTGGACTAGTTTTTCAGGTCTGTTTTAAATCCCTTGAATGAGAGGGAGTCCTTTCAGTCAGTTGGGGGACTTAGAATTTTGTTTTGGTTTACATTGCCCAGGCTGATCTTGAACTCTTGGCCTCAAGCAACCCTCCCATCTCAGCCTCCTAAAGTGCTGGGATTACATGTGTGATCCACCACACCCAGCCTTATTATTTTTTTTAATTTATTTACTTTTGTGACAGTGTCTAGTTATATTGTCCAGGATGGTCTTGAACCCCTGGGCTCAAGTGATTCTCTCACCTTAATTTTTAGTGAAAAAACTAGGAAGTAAGTGATTTTAATTTTTATACAACAGGTGCAGAACCCAGGACAAAGGACAATGCTATGAAGAAAACTTTCTGCAGAATACAACCTCTCCCAGGCTAGCCACAAGACACAGCTGGGACAGGGAGGACATATTAAGCTTGGCTTTTCCCTATAGCTAGTGGCCCAGGTGCTATGAACACACACGTCACCAGGCCTTACCACGGCCACTTGCCTAGACTCCAGAATTTAATGTCTGAAAACCAAAGACATAAGCTCTCAGACAAGTCAAGCAAGTTTTAAAATATCACAGACATAACAGTTTTATGACCTTAAAGCATCTAGCATAGACAGTATAAGTTTGTCTTAACAGGCCAGGTATGGTGGCTCATGCCTGCAATCCCAGGACACTGGGAGGCCAAGGTGGAAGGATCACTTGAGGCCAGGTGTTTAAGACCAGCTTGGCCAATATAGGGAGACCTAGTCTGTATAAAAAATTACAAAATTAGCCAAGTTTGGTGGCACGTGTCTATAGTCCCAGCTACTCAAGAGGCTGAGGTAGGAGATCATTTGAGTCCAGGAGGTTGAGGCTGCAGTGAGCCATGATCATGCCCCTGCACTCCAGCCTGTGCAACAGAGTGAGACCCTGTCTCAACCACAATCAAAAATTGACCAGTAGACCCAGGCAAAAATGTCTAAAATTCTGAAGATATTTTATTTTCAATCTAAACATCAACAATTTAAAAACTGGTTTTATTTAAATTTAAAAACTGGTTTTATTTACCAAGGATTACTAAAATCATATGAACTTCAAAAAGTATTCAGGCTTATTTACTTAATGTATGAGCACTTATTTATTTATAAGTCTATTTGGTACTATGTGGACAATACACAAACACAGACATGTACACATATCTACATAAAAATATAGATAAACAAAGATTTCATAGCTTTGATTTTAAAATTTTAGCCATGAGATAGGATGGTTGGGATAAAACAATGACTTTATAAATGGAACAAATTTAAGTTCATTTGTACCATTCATAAGTTCTTCAATGGTAGTTACTGAGATTTTGGTGCACCCATTGCCCAAGCAGTGTACACGGTACCCAATCTGTAGTCTATTATTCCTCTCCCCGCACAGCCCTTCCCCCTGCATCCCCAAAGTTCATTATATCAGCTGCTCTGCCTGTGGAGCAGCCATTCTTCATTTCTTTACTTTCTTAATAAACTTGCTTTCACTTAAAAACAAACACAAAACAAAGTGCATTCTTTCCTTCTTTTTTTTTTTTTTTCTGGTAGCCAGCATGTAGCTACATTATATCATTCTTATGCCCTTACATCCTCATAGCTTATCTCCCACTTACAAGTGAGAACATACGATCTTTAGTTTTCCCTTGTTGAGTTACGTCGCTTAGAATAATGACCTCCGACTGCACTCCAGGTTGCTGCGAATGGTGTTATTTCATTCCTTCTTACGGCTGAGCAGCATTCCATGGTGTATATATACCACACTTTCTTTATCCACTGTTGGTTGATGGGCATTTAGGCTGGTTCCAAATTTTTGCAATTGTGAATTGTGCTGCTATAAACATGCATGTACAAGTGTCTTTAACTCTGAAAGCCAGGCCTGCTTGCTTGTAGCTGCTGGTTTCATGGCTAAACAGTTTTACTAATCCAGCCAGAATCTTGCTGTCACTCCTGTCAGACTGGTTTGGATGACTTCATTTCACAGAGCCCACATTCCTCAAAACAGCATCTTTACAGCGTCATCCCTCAAAACAACACCATCATCTCAAAATTACACTTCACAGGGTCATCCACTCAAAACACCTCGGCATCATCTCTCAAAACAACACCTCACAGCGTCCTCTCTCCCACAGCTCAATCCCCCCTTCCTGGGACAGCCACCAACTGTGGTGAGAACCCAAGCCCAGGGAGATGGCACTGCGTGGGGGCAGGGCCTTCCTCCACTGCGTCTCCTCAGAGAGTCTGGAGAAAGCACCTATCAAAGCTCCCTGCCCAGAGGTGCTTAGGAAAGAGTAAGCAGACCTCTTCCTGTGATGAGTCCGCTCATTCATTCTGCACCTATTTCTTTTTGTTTTTTTTTAATTAAAAAATAGAGATGGGGTCTGCTGTATTGCCCCAGCTGGTCTTAAACTCCTTGGCTCAAGACATCCCCCTGCCTCAGCCTCCCAAAGTGCTGGGATTACAGGCATAAGCCACTGTGCCCAGCCCCACATTTATTTCTTAAGATCTTACCCCATATCGGGCACTGCTCTAGAAGCTGAGGTAAGCCATGACCGAACAAAGTCCCTGCTCTCAGGGAGCTTGCACTCTAGTGCAGGAAGACAAACAATAAACAAAAGATATTTTAGGCAGTGATAAGTGCTCTGAAGAAAAACCAGTCAGACTAAGGAGGCACAGAATGGCTAAGAAGGACAGGACTGTGTGTCATCCAAGGAAGAGTTTTTACAGGAGGGATTCCTGATACAATGAATTTAAGCAGAAACCTGAAGGAAGTGAGGAAGTGATGTCTGTGTGTATCTGGGAGAAAATGGTCCAGGCAGAGGAATTAAAAAAAACGACGACCCTGAAGTAAGAGTGTCTGGTATGTTTGAGGAACTGCAAAGCATCCAGTGTGGCTCAGGTGATGAGAGGGGTAGGCCATGTGAGAGGCAGCATGGAGCCAGGGCATGAAGACATGATAAAGTTTTGGATTTTTCCCAAGTAGCATGAGGAGCAATTAAAAGATTCTTAGCAGAGAAGTGACACGATTCAATTTGAGTTATAAAAGGAACACACTGGCTGGCTATAAACTAAACTAGGTTTGGCCAAGTGTGGGAGCAGGGGGACAGGAGGCTTTGCAGTAACCCAGCTGAGAGATGATGGTAGAATGGAGTAAAGCTATGGTGGAAGTACCTGGAAATTCACAGAACCTGGAGATGTATCTCAAAGGCAGAGCCAGAAGGATTTTCTGACGTCTTGCATGTAAGGCTTTAGAGAAAGACAAAAGTCAAACATGACTCCTGAAATGACTCAGAGCTGAGCAAATAGGAAGAATGCAGCTACCGTGAGGAAATGCTTTCAACTCGGCATCCTGTATTTTTCTGAAAAGAAAACAAAAATCAGGAACCAAGAAAAGGACACGCTAAGGACCAGGGCACAGGGATCACAGTCCACTGAAGTGGCTGACCCTGCAAATGTGCATGCTGATGGGCATCAGATATGAGAGGGGCACAGTGAGGACCACGGCGCTGATGGCAGGCATGTTTGTGCAAATGCAGATGAGTGCATCATACAGGTAGGGTGCCACTACAGGTGTGTGTTAGAACGTGCAAGTACTGTACAGTACACTCAGGTGAAGTCTTGTTATTCGTCTTGTTTTTTTGTCGTTGTTGATTTGTTTTAATCAGACAAGGTCTCACTTCATCACCGAGGTTGAATTGCAGTGGGTGCCATCTCAGCTCATTGCAGCCTCAACCTCTTGAGCTCAAGCAATCCTCCCACCTCAGCCTCCCGAGTAGTTGGGACCACAGGCATGTGCCAACCACACCTGGCTAATTTTTGTATCTATTGTAGAGACAGCATTTTGCCATGTTTCCCATGCTGTTCTCAAACTCCTAAACCCAGGCAACCTGCCTGCCTTGGCCTCCCAAAGTACCGGGATTGCAGGTGTGTGCCGCCATGCCTAGTCACTCACTTGTTTTAACTAATGTATGTACTAGACTTTTGACTGAATTGTTCAGTGAGATTTATCATCTCTAATACCTCCAACGGCAAACTTTTGAGGTTTTATTTGGGACTTTGTGCATGAGAAGCCCACACCCTGGAATGAGAACTATTAGTACAAGCAGTTTACTCTAAATTCTCGTAGAAAATAAATTATAGATTCTGTGCAGAAGAGTTTGCCCTTAGGATCCAGTTTCTCCTTACGAGTAAGCTGGTAAAAATCTGTAACTACTGCCATCAAGAGTATAGTCTTTTCCTCTCAGGTTTCCTTCATCCAAGGATGCCTGCAGATACCCCTTGATGAGACCACACTGAGATTGTCTCACATGGTGAAATTCGCCCTGCAATGTTTATGTTTTTTTGAGACAGGTTCTCACGGTCACCCAGGCTGGAGTGCAGTGGCACAATCACAGCTCAATGCAGCCTTGACCTTCTGAGCTCATGTGATCCTCCCGCCTCAGCCTCCCAAGTAGCTGGGACTACAGGTGTGTGCCACCACACCCAGCTAATTTTTTTATAGAGATGGGGCTTTACCTTATTACCCAGGCTAGTCTTGAACTCCTAGGCTCAAGTGATTGGCCCACCTCGGCCTCCCAAAGTGCTGGGATTACAGGCATAAGCCAATGGGCCTGGCCCATGCTCTGCAATGTTTACTTCTTTTTTTTT
>NW_016107316.1:11885901-11905664 GCF_001604975.1 Cebus imitator | reverse complement strand
TTTTTTTCTTGAGACAGAGTCTTGCTCTGTCTCCCAGGCTGCAGTGCAGTAGCATGATCTCGGCTCACTGTAACCTCCGCCTCCCAGGTTCAAGCGATTTTCCTGCCTCAGCCTCCCAAGTAGCTGGGACTACAGGCACCTGCCGCCATGCCCAGTTAATTTTTGTATTTTTAGTAGAGATGGGGTTGCATCATGTTGGCCAGGCTGGTTTTGAACTCCTGACCTCAGGCGATCCACCCGGAGGCCTCTCCAAGTGCTGGGATTGCAGGTGTGAGCCACCTCCCCGGGCCTGCATTGTTTACTTCTTGCCTCAAACTCTTTGTTCCTATTCATGGTCAAGAATTCTTAATTTTTGCTTACATCCGTATTTCAAAGAGTGTTTGTTTCTGTCCAATGTCTATAAAATGCTGAACGTCAGCTCAAGTTTCAGCCAACCACATGATGGGATAGTTCTGCTTTCCCCACCATGCTGTATTTCTCTCTAGGGTCAGCCTTTCCTGTGAGCTTCAGCAACAGGATGGATATCTTACACCTCTCTGAGAAGTCATTCTCACACACTGCACACAGCAGACTGTGAACACTGAGATGGCACCTATGGCACAACCAGGGAGTCTGTGATAAGATTTTGAATATATGTTTTCTGTAAAAATATATCCCTGGATTAGTGATAAAATGAGAAAGCACAAAATGCTTTCAAAATCTCCATTCTTGGCAGTCTATATTAATTATTTTTTCTTTTATTGTTTATTTATTTATTTTCTCCTTTTCTCATCCCATGGCACAATGTTGACATTCTTGGCAGTCTATAAAGTAGAAGATACCAGCAGATCTTCCTTGCCATCATAAACAAATGGTGAGTTACTTGCGTTTATTTTATTATTTTATTTTTTATTTTTTGTAGAGACAAGGTCTTGCCATGTTGCCCAGGTTGGTCTCGAACTCCTGGGCTTAAGCCATCCTCTTGCCTCAGCCTCCTAAAGTGCTGGAATTACAAGCATGAGTCACCATGTGTGGCCTATTTTTTTATTTTAATGTTTTAGAGATGGGTTCTTGCTATGTTGCCCAGGCTGGCCTCAAACTTCTGGGCTCAAGAGGTCCTCCCACCTCAACCTCCTGAGTAGCCAAGGCTACAGGTATGTGCCACCACACCCAGCCACTTCTTAATTTGTAAGCATAATTTGACTCCCTGACTCACCTTCTCCCAGCTCAGAATCACCCCAGCGGTATGCAGGTCAGGCGTGGGCATTATGGAAGTGTGGCATGCCTGAAATAGTACAGGGTTTCTTGGTCCAGTTTTGCCCTTGCTGAAGTCAGAGACATTGGACAAAGTCATAGATCTTCCTCTCTCTAAGATCTACTTTTCTTTTCTTTTTTTTTCCAAAACAGAGTCTAGCTCTGCTGCCCAGGCTGGAGTGTAATGGCATAATCTCGTCTTACTGCAACCTCCGCCTTCTGAGTTAAAGCAATTCTCCTGCCTCAGCCTCCTGAGTAGCTGGGATTATAGGCTCACACCACCACACCTGGGTAATTTTTGTATTTTTAGTAGAGATGGGGTTTTGCCATGTTGGCCAGGCTGGTCTTGAGCTCCTGACCTCAAGTGATCCACCTGCCTTGGACTCCCAAAGTGCTGGGATTACAGGCATGAGCCACTGGGCCTGGCCAGCTTTAAAAAAATCTTACACTTGAGACTAGATGTTCTACTTGAAGAGCAAGGTATTATTTAGTATTATGTAATTAATCAGACTATGAACACTAAGGAATTTCCTCATAATTTTGAAAACGAAGGTTGGGCGCAGTGGCTCACGCCTATAATGCCAGCACTCTGGGAGGCCGAGGCGTGCGGATCACCTGAGGTCGAGAGTTCAAGACCAGCCTGACCAATATGGTAAAACCCCGTCTTTAAAAAAAAAAAAAAAAGAAAATGAGAAGTTGCTATAAATCAAGCTTCCGCAATTGCTTAAGAAATTGGATTCTGTCCTGGAAGAGAAGGAGGCTTATGGTAGCTCTGCATAGGCTGCTTCAGAGATCTTGCTTGATTCCAATACTGAGCTAGAACTCTAACAGACTCAGCTGCTACGACAAGATAAGCCAAGAAGCAAAGCAGTCCTTATAGCTTGCCATATTCCAGGGCACTGTTAGTCAACACAATAAACTGAAGCTCATGGGAGTACAGCAGACACATGATTGAAAGACAGGGTCTCACTCTGCCACCCAGGCTGGAGTACAGTGGCACTATCCCAGCTCATTGCAGCCTCCGCCTCCTGGGCTAAAGTAATCCTTCTGCCTCAGTCCCCCAAGTAGCTGGGAATACAGGGGCACACCACCACGGCCCCACCAATTTTTTGTATTTTTTGTAGAGATGGGCTTTTGCCATGCTGCCCGGGCTGGTCTCGAACTCCTGAGCTCAAGTGATCCATCTGTCTCAGCCTCCCAAAGTGTTGGGATTATAGGCGTGAGCCACGGCGCTCAGCCAAAAGGATCTTTACTGAGCATTCAGAATCTAGGTCCTCGAGCAAGAATTCAACTTAGTGCTACTAAGTTCTTTCCCTCCCCCCTCTATGGTTTCCTTGGGCTACAGAGAAGTGTCTCTACCCAGTACTGTACCCAGTATTCAAACTATATCTCTGAAGGGAAGACATATTGGTCTCAAATGAATGAGAAAGCTATCAGAAACATTTTAGTTGTGCTAAAGACAAAGAAAATGTGCTAGGTCTGTTCATTGTAACCCTGAGTAGGAAAAAAAAAAAAGGAAAAAAACAGTGACCTTTCCATTAGGCAAACATACTATAGGCAGCGAGGAAGATACGTATCACATAAAAGGTAGAGAACCGTGTCTGAAAGAAACTGCAACTGAGAACAAAGACCTAAATGTGCATCAATTGATGAATGGATAAACAAATTGTGGTATATCCAGACAATGAAATATAATTTAGCCATAAAAAAGAAGTATTGACACATTATCTAACATAGATGAACCTTTAAAATATGGTAAGTGTGGGCTGAATGAGGCGGCTTGTGCCTCTAATCCCACCACTTTGGGAGGCCTAGGAAGTAGGATCACTTGAACCCAGGAGTTTGGGACCAGCCTGGGCAGCATAGGAGACCCTGCCTCTACAAACAAAAAATTAAAAACAAAACAAAACATTATGCTAACTGAAAGAAGCCAGTCACATAAAACCATATATTATGTGATTCCATTTATGTAAAATGTCCAGAATAGGCAAATCATCTATACAAACAGTAGATGAGCGGTTGCTGATAACTAGGAGGTCGAAGTTTAAGAGAGTGACAGCCTAAGTGTATGTGGTTTCTTTTCGAGATGATAAAAACAGGCCGCTGTGGTAGTGCATGCCTCTAATCCCAGTACTTCGGGAGCTTGAGCCCAGGATTTTGAGTACAGCCTAGGTAACATAGTAGAAGCCCATCTCTACAAAAAGTGCAAAATTTAGCCAGGCACAGTGGTACACATGTGTAGTTCTAGCTACTCTATAGGCTGAGGTAGGAGGATGGCTTGACCCTGGGAGGTTGAGGCTGCAGTGAGCCATGATTGTGCCACTGCACTTCAGCCTGAGCAACAGAGAAGACCCTGTCTCAAAAAAAAGAAAGAAAAGAAATGATAAAAATATTCTATGCTGACTCTAGGTGCACAGCCTATGAGTTAACCCTGCTTCACAAGGAGCAGCACCATTCAATACAAGATTGCAAACAAATACGTATTAATAAAAATATTCTATAATTGAACGTGGTGGTGGTTGCATATACTTATGAATATACTAAAAACCATTGACTTGTACATGTTAAATGGATAAATTGTATGGTGTGTGAATTATATCTCAATAAATCTGTTTAAAATGTGAGAACTAACAATGTTATCTAAAACAGACTCATTTAAATACAAAAACAGTAAGACACAGAAAATCTGACAATAAAGGCATGGGCAAAGATATTTTACAGAAAGACACAAAGCCACATTCTCTGAAACTGCTGATGCTAGAAAAGAATATAATAACACGACTTCAATAAAATAAGTTCCAGAATATGATGCATCAGTTGAGGTCCAGTTAGAAAGCAGAAACCACACTTATTATTTCAATAGGGAGAATTTAACATAGGGAATTGGTTAAACAGGCATTCAAAAAATGGCAAAACAGAAAGGGTCAGTGAGGTAACACAGAGTCAGCAACGGCAGTGAGCAGTCAGCTCCCCCGCAGAAATGAAGGAATAAAGGGGAAGTAAAGGAGACAGATGGATGTTATCTGAACCTTCTATGCAGAGGAGAAGCCCCAAGGAGTTGGGACATGGACAGCTGGAAGGGGTACCCTGGATGCTCCTGAGTTCGAAGAAGAGTCCCGTGGAGCTGGGTCTTAGGCTTCTAGGGAGGGGTACGGTCCAGCTGCTGCTTATTCCTCTGAAGGTGTAAAACAAGGCTAGTTCTATTCTAATAGGAGAATGCAAGGGAAGTTGGAAAGTGGAACCAGCTGCTGCAGTTGGGCTGACATGCTGTTCTGGGGTCATTCTGACAAAAATTACATGTGAACAGGAAGGAGCGAAAGACTTCTCCTTTCTTCTGTTTTCTAATCTTTTCCCAGTTGCCCACTATTTGCAGAGCCTAACAGAGAGCTAGCTGATAAGAGGTGTAGCTTGCAGATTTCTTCTTATACTTTTTTTTTTTTTTTTTGAACAGGGTCTTATTATGTTTCCCAGGCTGGTCTTGGTCTCGAATTGCTGGACTCCAGTGATCATCCTGCCACAGTCTCCAGAGTCAGTCTTGAACTCCGGGGCTCAAGTGATCCTTCTGCCTCGGCTTCCCAAAGTGCTGGGATCACAGGCGTGAGCCACTGTGCCTGGCCATTCCACATTTTTTATAAAATTAAAAGAAATACATAAAAGAAGCAAAAAGCAAAACCCAAGGATAGGTGTTAAGTTTAAACAAAACAGGAAGGCATTTTTTATGTTTTTAAAATTTTTTTTTGAGGCAAGATCTGGCTCTGTCACTTAGGCTGGAGCACAGCGGCATGATCTCAGCTCACTGCAACCTCTGCCTCCCAGGATAAACTATCCTCCTACTTCAGCCTCCCACGTAGCTGTGACTACAGGCGCGTACCACCACACCCAGCTAATTTTTTGGTATTTTTTGTAGAGATGGGGTTTCACCATGCTGCCTAGACTGGTCTCAAATGTGTGAACTCAAGCCTCACAAAGTCCTGGGATTACAGGCGGAAGCCACCATGCCTGACAGGAAAGCATTTTTAAACATGAGATAACTTGGAATATGAGGATATCATGGAATGCACAAAAAATTTTTGTAGTTCCTCCCATCAAAAGATAAAGTCTTTTGAGTCTGGGCTGGCCTTGTGATTTGTTTTCGCCAATAAATTGTGGTGGAAGGGATACTGTTTAAGTTCTAAGCCGACGCCTCCCAAGAAGCCTTGCAGCTTCCATTCTTAGTTGGCTAGTGTATGAGCAAGCCTGAGCTAGCCTGCTGGAGAGACTGCAAGGTACCTTGTCCGATCACCAAACCTCAGCCATCCAGTCAAGCCACCAACTGACTGCAGTTGCATAAGTGAGTCAGGAAAGATCCTTGGAATCTCCCAGTTGAACCCAGCCAAATTTACCAATCCACAGATTGTGATCTAATAAACAAATGATCGTTGGGGATAGTTTGTAACACAAGTGAATGCTAACTGATACATAATGAAATCCACATAATCAAAATGAACAGGTCAGAAATAGAGCAATGAACAATGAATATATTCAACTACTGAAATTAAGACAAATCAGTAGGGAAATTATTGATAAAATAGAATGTAAATATAATAAAACCTGACCAAGTATTTTTGACAAAGTATTAATATAATAAAAAATTATAAGCAAAAAATTAGGAAGGACATGGAAGACGTGGTAGAAAGTCAGACTGTTAATCTATCTTTAATGGAAAAGAATACAGCACTGATCAATACTGAAACACAGTTTGAAAAATTACAATGTCCTGGCTGAGCACAGTGGCGCACGCCTGTAATCCCAGCACTTTGGGAGGCCAAGGCTGGCAGATCACATGGTCAAGAGATTGAGACAATCTTGACCAACATGGTGAAACCCCGTCTCTACTAAAAATACAAAAATTAGCTGGACATAGTGGCGTATGCCTGTAGTCCCAGCTACTCAGGAGGCCGAGGCAGGAGAATCACTTGAACCCAGGTAGGCAGAGGCTGCAGTGAGCCGAGATCACAACACTGTACTTCAGCCTGGCAACAGAGCGAGACTCTGTCTCCCAAAAGAAAAGAAAAGAAAAGGGCCAGGCATGGTGGCTCATGCCTGTAATCCCAGCACTTGGGGAGGCCGAGGTGGGTGGATCACCTGAGGTCAGGAGTTCGAAACCACCCTGACCAACAAGGTGAAACCCCATCTCTTAAAAAAGAAAAAAAAAGAAAAGAAAAAAAATTACAATGTCCTATTAATGATTTTTATAATTTTAACCTTTGAGCCTGAGCACAGTGGTTTATGCCCGTAGTCTCAGCTACTATGGAGGCCACAGTGGAAGGATCACTTGAATCATTCCAGTTCAAGGCCACACCTATGCTCTCCAGCCACTGCTTTCCAGCCTCAGCAAGACCCCCACTTTCAAAATAAATAATTTTTAGCCTTTGAGAAATGTTTTACGAATCATTTTCTCTTGAGATGAAGTAACAGTTTTCTGATCAGTTCCGTCTGTTTTTCTTTTTTGTCCAATTCAAATGAAAATAAATTCAATGCTGTATTTTTTTTAAAAAAACCTTTGTTTTAAAAATAATTTATGGAGAACCTATCACCATTAATGTTACTGTACCTGTATATTTCTCCCTTCATCCTTAAATCTGCATTTACACCTGTAATAATGGTGTTCACCAAATGTGATTAGTTTTCTGTGATATTAAAATTGGGATGATTTGAACTGTTTTGTCTTTCTGACAATTTTTATAAAGAGCTTGTATTTTTAATTCTTTTGTAGAGACAGGGTCTCGCTATGTATGTTTCCCAGGCTGGTTTTGAACTCCTACCCTCAAGTGATCCTCCCATCTTGGCTTCCCAAAGTGCTGGGATTACAGGCGTGAGCCACTCCCAGGCTGGTTTTGAACACCTGCCTTCAAGTGATCCTCCTGTCTTGGTCTCCCAAAGTGCTGGGATTACAGGTGTGGACCTCTGTGCCCAACCAAGCTTGTATTATTTTTTATCAAATCGACAAGGTTACAAAAAGAGTTTACGAGGAGTTTCACAGTCTCAGCGGAAAAGAGCATTTGCATAGGGAATATTAAAATGGCTTTATGCTGTAAGATGTGATCTGTCTAAATTGGTGGTTCTCAATCATGGCTATACATTACAACTACTGAGGAGTTTTCTTTTGTTGTTTTTGTTTTACGGTTTTTTTTTTTTTTTGAGATGGATTTTTGCATTTGTCACCCAGGCTGAAGTGCAATGACACAATCTCGGCTCACTGCAACCTCTGGCTCCTGGGTTCAAGTGATTCTTCTGCCTCAGCCTCTCTAGTAGCTAGGATTGCAGGTGCCCACCACCACACCTGGCTAATTTTTGTATTTTTATTTGAGACAGGGTTTCACCATGTTGGCCAGGCTGGTCTCAAACTCCTGATGTTAGGTGATCTGCCCACATCGGCCTTCCAAAGCGCTGGGATTACAGGGATGAGCCACCATGCCCAGCTGTGAGGACCTTTTAAAAAGTACCCATGTCCACCATGTTCATCCCAGACCCATTAAATCCAAATCTCTGGTGGTAGGGCCTAGAAATTGATGTATTTTAAATGTTCCCCAGATGATTCTGATGTGCAACTTTGGTCAAGAACCACTGGACTCAACAGGCCACGGAGACACATTCCCAAACGCAATGCCTGTTGCTGGAAATTCAAGACACTCCATTCTGTGCCTCCTCCAGTCCACAAGGGCATCCACACCAGGACCACTTGTTATGGTAGAAGGGGAGAATGAACACTGTGAACTGTGGCAACATGTTTTCTTGTTTACATTCAGGAGAGAGAGACTGGACTGGCTTTTCTTCCTCCAGAAGTTCTGAGTTAGCACCTCTTTGTGTCTCACTGGCTCAAAATGGGCAAGGCACGCCCAATTACAGAACCAATTTCTAGCAAGTGGGATGAAATTACTGTCATTGGCTTACTAATGTTTCTCAAACTTTATTATGTATAGGAATTGCCCAGGAATTTTGTTAAAATGCAGATTCTGATTCAGTTGGTCTGGCATGGGGCCAAGATTCTGCATTTCTAACAAGCTCCCAGGTAATTGGAATGGCTGTTGAGGTGTCAATTACAACGTCCACCTCAACCACCAGGCACACCAGATATTTACATTAGCTTGAGGAGTAAATTCTTTCCTTGTAGATAAATCTAAAGAGAAGCCAATTATAATCAGAAGTGCTTAATGAGCATGGCAGATTGCAAAGCATATGTGAAGGCACAGAAGCAAGAAACTGTTCACTGTGCATAGAGAATCATGAGCTGGAGAGGTAGGGACACAGGCAGAGTCAGATCACTAAAGGGTGGGGCTTTAATCTGCATCTTGCAGAGCATCAAACCTGTAAGAGATTCTCCATGAAGAAACACCTTTCAGGGTCAAATTTGGTTGGGATACATTGCGTATTATGGCCCTCACTTGGATATTTACAATGCATATTTTGATTTTTTTTTTTTTTAAAGACAGAGCTTCACCATGTTGGCCAGGATGGTCTC
This sequence comes from Cebus imitator, assembly GCF_001604975.1. Taxonomy (NCBI): domain Eukaryota; kingdom Metazoa; phylum Chordata; class Mammalia; order Primates; family Cebidae; genus Cebus; species Cebus imitator. Next base: position 11,896,930 of record NW_016107316.1, on the reverse strand, counting down.
GATCTCCTGACCTTGTGATCCGCCCGCCTAGGCCTCCCAAAGTGCTGGAATTACAGGTGTGTGCCACCGCGCCCAGCCTCGAATATTTTTGTTTTAAAGGAATTAAGAAGTCTGGCAGTAAATGAACCTTTTGTCAAATAGTGGTTTTTGACAAAGGGGTCTCTCATTTTCCTTTTGAACTGAGCTCTACAAATTATAGAGTTTAAATTGCCTATGAGGTATTATCTCTATTTGACTTTCTGGATGGTGACAACAGAGCATTAAACCAATTGTAGAACCTTTCTAGGCACCCACCAGGCTTTGTGCAACTGCACAGGTCATGAAGCTGACCTTGCTCATGGGGATATCAGGAACATTAAATGAGACAATGTATGGAAAGTGCTGTGGCGCTTGCACACTGTAAGCACCAAACAAGTAACTATAGTATACACACAGCTTCCAGTAGGACTCTTGGTTGTAACAGAAACTTACTTCACCTAGCTTAAGCAAAGAAGCAGAATTTATTGTAAGGATCCAGGAATGAGGCTCAGACTCCAAGGGTAGAGGCAGCCAGCCAGGCACAGGAACGTTTGAGAGATATTGTCAGCACTCTCCTTTTCTCTCTCAACTCCACTCTCTCTACAGGTTCTCCATCTTACAGGATGTAACAAGTCTGCCCAAGGGATCCCAGGTCCAAGAGACCTTGGAGGTTGGGGTCTATTAGTCCCAATTCCATATTCTAAGGGATGGCCTCTAATGGATTTATCTAGTTTTGCTCACACCAAGCAACTGGATATAAAGACCCTTCTGCTACTGTCAGCTCAATGGAGGGGTAAGGAGAAGGAAGACAAAATGTGTACACCCCAATATCTCCCATTCTTACTTGATCGTGAGACATTTCTTAAAGGAACACCTATTAACACCGAATACAGCACACTAGGGAAATGCTGCCGTGGGTGATGCAGAGCAATGAGATGGTTGAAGCAGAGGCCTAAGCGCCAGGAATTGGATTTGCATTTTAGATAGCAGCGAGCAGAACTGATTGGAGGGAGTGAGACTGGAGACAGGAAAGCTGATTAAGAGCCAGCTACAGAAATCCAGACCTGAGAAGCAAGGCTAGTATTAGTGAGGAGGCAGAGGAAGAGACTGTCTCCAGAATTACTTGGGAAGTAAAAATCTGCGAGGCTTGGTAAGTTATTTATATTTGGAATGGGGGATAGCAGGAAGAGGCACGGATGGTTCTCAGAAGGGTAATTTGGGGAATGAATAGGTGGTGGCACTGCTAACTATAGAGACAATACAAGAGTCAGGAGTAAAGGGATGGGTGTGACTTCATTTTTTAACGTGCTTGGTGACAAGAGGAATATTCAAGTGAAAATATCTAGAAGCCTGAGATATGAGCCTAAGGTAGGAGCTTGGGATGCATTTCAATGTCAGACAGTTTTCGGTAATAACTAAAAGCCGAAGAGCCCATTTATTCAACAGGCACTTGGGGGCACAGTGTGGAAAAAAACACAAGGTCCCTGCCCTCGCGGAGCTCACAGTCGCCTAGGGAAGACATACATTAAGCAAAGTAATTAGAAGGCTCTGAATGTTTACGAAATGCAGCGTTATCAGGAGAGCCAGGAGCTGTGCAAACCATCAAGAACAAATCGGACACAGTGCCTGTTACAGCTGTGTGACCCGGAGCAAGTTAGGTTACAATCCTGGAATCACCGCGGCTTTGCACGGGGGGCCAGGACAGCAAGGCAGATTTGGTTTCCAATTAGCCTGTAAACCCTGGAGGAGAGAGCGTTACTTCCGCGAGAAGAAAAACAGCCAACGAGTGAGAATCACTGGCCCAGCTGAAGACCGACATGAGTTTCCTTTGTGTGCACCCGGGCCAAGCACTGGGAGCCGACAATTTACTGAGAGCTGGCTCCACCTGCCTGGGGTGCAACCACGAGAGTGACAGCCCTCTTGCGGGGTACAATTTTCCACCCCCACATGCATCTCCATCTTCTTGTTGTGGGGAGGTACAGGATGAAAGCTAAAGACCTGAATTAACGTCCGGCTCTGGTTGGCGCCAGCACTCCGGAAGCGAAATGCCAGGAGTACCCCAAGGTGGGCGGCGCGGACGCCGACACCCGCACACGCAGCTGGGCTAAAACAATGAGCAACTGGGGAGGAAGCCGAGGGTGAGAGGATTCAGAAGTCGAGGCCCCACGCGGGAAGACAGTCCAACACAGCGTTCGGCAACACCACGCCTGCGCTGTCAGAGTCCAGGCGCGACGGAGCCCGGGACAGACGCGCGAGCCCGCGAGAGAAGCGCGAGCCCGCAAGTTGAGGGCAAGGGGGGAGAGAACGCCGGAGAGGCGGCCGAACACGTGAGAGCGCAGGGAGCGTGCGCACGCGCAGAGCGCCCCAGGCCCTAGCGGCGGGAGCGCGGGAGCAGGGACGCTAGGCATTGAAAGGAGCCGAGCCTTGGTGAGCGCTCCCCCCTCCCCTTTCTCCCGGGGTGCATTGCGCGCGCCCGGTGGGCGGGGGGAGGGGAGGGGAGGCGGCGGTGGCAGCCATGTTGTTGTGAGTCTCTGTGTCTCACCCTCGGTACTTCGGTGGTTCGGAGGAGGAGGGGGAGGAGAAGGAGGAGGTGGGGTGGGGGGGGAGGGTGGTAGGTGGAGAAAGAAGACATTGCCGCCACCGAAGGCGGAGGAGGGGGAGGACCGCCAAGAGCGACGCCGCCGTGTGCCCAACGGTCGGTGTCCCCGGCTGAGGCAGCGCGGCCGCAGCAGCCCCGTAAGTCATTCCGCGCTTGCTCTTTCTCCGGTCCTTTGGCGCCGCCGGGGCTGGCTCCGTGGGCTTTGTGCGGCGGCCTTAGCAGTAGCCGATCGCGGGTGGGAGGGCGGACGGGGCCTGCGGGGTGCCCCGGCCCGTGCGGCCTGGGGCCGGCTCGCACAATGCAGGGGGAGGGGTGCCGGAAGGGGGTGTGCGCGCGCGGGGGAGGGGGCGCCGCGCCGGCCACTTTCCCGCTTCCTTCCCTCCCCAGCGCCGCCACCGCTGCCTCGGGGGCCTGGGGCGCCGACCCCGGTCTCCCTCCGATTCGGCGCGCTGGAGGTTAGAGACCGAGCTGTCGCCCTTGGGTTCGGAAAGTGGGGGAGAGGCCGGGTGGCCCCAGAGAAGCGTACGGATTGCAAGTGGGTGAAGAGGAAGGAGTGGGTTTATGAAAACAAGTGTGGGCATTTTCAAAGGCCCGAGTGTGTGCAGGAAAAGCTTGCCGTGGACAGATGTGGGTATGAAGCCGTGACTGGGGTTCGTCTTGTTTAGGTTATGTTTTGTTCTAGGAACAGATTTCGATACTCAGAAAAATATGTAAGTTAAAACCAAAGACAAGATTAGCGGCTTCTGCTGTTTGAGCAGTAGTTTTGTATCTGAATTGGGTCACATTTTTGGGGAAAACAGTTAAAGTTTTATGCCGAAACACGAGTAAAAGTTAGTGTTAATTATCTGAGAACACAGCTAAAGAAAACCTACTCAGCTTTTCATTCTAACATATGTAAACTTTTGGAGAGGGGCATGTATTGCCAACATACTAGGTGCAATAAGACATCATGTCAGGACTTGGTATTTGATTTTTCTTGAGAAAACTGGGGGCAGATGTTTGGTGAAATTGTTGAAGGAAAACATGAGAAAAATGCTTGTAAACACTGAGGAGAAATGTAATACCCGTAAAGGTACTGTATGTCAAGAAAACAATTTTAATAAAGGGAGTTATGGAAGGATTTTAAAAGCTTTTTTAATGATTAGGTTTCGTGTTCAGTAGGTGACTCTTCATGTGACGTGGAGTGTTGGAAGATGACTTAAGGAATCCTGTAAAAAAATACAGAAATGAGTATTTTCAATTTGTTTCTATTCTTAGCCTCCTTTTAAAAAATGATTTACCCCATTTGCTCAGTTATGAATAAATGATGGCATTTTCGGTCCTGCAAGAATTTCTTTAAAATTCTGATTTTTGGTGAAATTGCATTGTGTAAAATTTTCTTGGTGTCCATGTGGGCAGTTTTTCTATGCAGAAAAGGTTTACGATAATCTGAAAAATAAAATAATATTTCAGGAACCTGGTTCTTGAGGATTTAACGCCAGCTTTTTTATTTCGTTTACAAGTCGAGCTGTTATGAGTTACAGTTGCCGTTAACAAATTTATGCATCTTCCAACAGTTTAAGCTGTGTTTAACACGTGCTTTCCTTAACTTCATTTGTCTGAGTCCAGAGTTCTCTTAGGTGTTTCAGTATTTAGCAAGATTTCAACTTCTAAAAAGAACCTAAATTAAGCTGTCACTTTAGGCTAAATTCTCAGGCGTTACAAATACTGTATACAAATTACCAAATAATACTTGGATTTTGTTTCTCTTCAGCATTCCATGCTTGTTTATAAATTTTTTTTGTTGAGACAGGGTCTGGCATGCCCAGGCTGGAGTGCAGTTGGTGAGATCTCTGCTCACACTCTGTGTCCCGGGCTCCAACTGTTTTTCCATCTAAGCCTCCCGAGTAACTGTAGCTGGGACTACAGGCGTACGCCACCACGCCCAGCTAATTTTTTCGTTTTTTTGTGGAGACAGAGCCTCACTATGTTGCCTAGGCTGGTCTCTTATGTTGCCTAGGTCAAACTCCCGAGCTCCAGCTATCCTCCCGCACAGATTACAGAACCAGTAACCCAGCTTGTTTGTAAACATTTCTGGTGTTGAAAGATAATTTGCTTATCTTAGGTAACAAATGTAATTATGACCAGAGATTTGGGCCAGGTGTGAAATTCATAGCCAATTTTCTCAGTGACCAAGCTGTCTCCTTTTTATAGATCCTAACACGATTTCCATAATTTTAAGTGGAGGTTGGTTCCTGTCTCCTGAACTCAAGTTCCACATACGTCCTAACTTAAATACCATGTTGGGTTTCTAAGATATGGAGATGCTCTATATTTGTTCATATTCTTAAAATTTACAGATATTTAAAATATCTGAATATTTGATTTTCATATGGTTTTTTTCTACATGGCTGCACTCACAGCTTGAGACCATTTTACTAACAGGTGTGATTAAGATAAAAATTGCACTTATAGCCAGGTAAATTGGTTTGTGGCATATTAAGTAGATTTCTTGCTTTGTTTCTCTTTCCTTCCTTCCCTCCCTTCTCTCTCTCTCTCTCTGTCTCTCTCTCTCTCTCTTTCTCTCTCTTTTTCTTTCTCTCACTCAGGCTGGAGTGCAGTGGCAAGATCTTGGCTTACTGCAACTTCCACCTCCCTGGTTCAAACAATTCCCCGATTACAGGCTCGTGCCACCACACCCGGTTAATTTTATTTTTATTTTTAGTGGAGTTGGGGTTTCACCATGTTGGTCAGGCTGATCTTGAACTCCTGACCTCAGGCAGTCTGCCCACCTCAGCCTCCCAAAGTAATGGCATTACAGGCATGAGCCACAATGCCTGGCCCTTCTTGCTTTTTTTCTTAATTTTTTTTTTTAAATATAGGTGAGGTTGCTGGGCATGGTGGCTCAAGCCTGTAACCCTAGTAGGCCGAGGTGGGCAGATCACGAGGTCAGGAGTTCGAGACCAGCCTGGCTAACATGGTGAAACCTTGTCTGCACTAAAATACAAAAAGTTAACTGGACGTGTCGCGTAACTGTAATCCCAGCTATTTTAGAGGCTGAGGCGGGGGTATCTCTTGAACCTGGTAGGCGGAGGTTACAGTGAGCTGAGATCATGCCAGTGCACTTCAGACTGGTGACAGAGCAAGACTCCCTCTCAAAAATGTATATGTATGTATGTGTGGTCTTGCTATATTGTGCAGGCTGGTCTCAAACTCCTGGGCCCAAGCAGTTCTCCCACCTTGGCCTCCCCAAATGTTGGCGTTACAAGCATAAGCCACAGTGCCAGTCCCTTGCTGTTTTTAGGAAATGCATTACAATAGTCTAACTTGCTCCTGTTGTCACACCTCCTCACTTCGCTTTGATGAGTTTTTAAGAGGGAGCACTCATGAAATATGGCGGAGCCCCTTCCTCTCTTTCTCTCTGGGAGTATTCTTCCTGCAGAAAGCACTGAATTTGCCCTGCTTTTTCATGAGACTACCAAAGTTAGACTCCCCATTTCCAGAGGACAGTAGTTGTCCAGTGCTACTTGTGACTGTGTTAGAATAACTCTGGAGTGTGTTGTTAGTAGCCCACTTGGCCTAGGTATTAATTATGTCACCACTGTGGCTTTATCAGTAGTAAAGGAAATCTTTGGATTAGCACCAGTCTAACTACTGTGTCTTTCAGTAAGTTCTGAATTCTAGCATGGAAAAAGATTTCCTCAAACCCTATCATTTAGGAGCCAATACTGTATTTTAATAATGATTTTTATATTTGGCAATATAGACAGGAGACAGTTTTTTAAGAAAACTTAATTGCTTTTGTAGTTGAAAAAGTGAAAATTTTCTATTTTCAAGCTTTTCCAGTGAGTGAAACACTGTATAGAATTATTAGATAGGTGCATGATAAATGCTTTTTCTTTGTGTTTTCATGTAGCAGTATGTTTAGAGACATGTTAGTGTTTTTTTCTTAGTGACTTTTTCTTCACGTAATTCAAGATTTATCTTTTTAAATGAAAAATCAAGACATGCCTAATTAAACATAAGTATTTAATTAAAAGTTTTGTTTGACCTTTGGTTGTTTTTTATATTCTTAAGTGCTTTAAGTAATTTTTTAAAAGATTGTTTATTTAAGCATGTTGGCAAAAGCATAGTTTCAATAATAAGCTCCATTCTGCAAGTTTAGCTACTGAATCTCATCCATTTTCAGGTTGCATTTTGTTGATTTTCACTTCGTCTCTTACTCACTATTCTCTTGTGGAGGAATAAAAGATTTTAGAGTACTGGGAAATATCCAAATGTACACACCTTATGTGCATATCACTGTAGCTGGAAAGTACAAAATAAAGGAAGCATGAAGTGTAAAAGGAGAAGAGAGGTAATTGAAGTATTAGATGGTTCGATTGACTGCAAAAGGGACAGGAAAAATAAACTCATCACCTATTTGGAATAAAATATGTTCGAACCACAGTATCCCCCTAAAATGTTTCCTGGAAGGGGCTTGATGCAATTGGCTATAAAATTGTACTCAAAACCACCTAGTCAGTACTGCCCAAGGAAATGGAACCTGCAGCTGGCTGCCAACACACATAGGTGTGGCCATGGGGTGGGGGGGGGCGGGGCAGTAGGGAAAGATTATTTACATTTTTTTTGTTCTGGGGAAAAATACACCAATGGAGGGAACCTGGTTTGAGGATAGCTCTTTGGTCTATTGTAGTAGGCATCTTATGACAATAGTAACAAGTTCTGGGTCTCGAAGTGGTGATCCCTGACTCTAGGCAGTTTCTGAAAAGCTTAAGATCAGCGAGATAAAGATGCAATTGGTTTTACTCATTCACACATGAAAGAAGGCAAATGAGTGTTAGAGGCAGAGTGCCCCTAAGTATAGGTCTTTATTAGGCAGTCAAATGAAGCAAATTGTGGGAAGAAAAAAATGTGGATTGTACTGTATGGTTTTCATAAATACCAAAAATATATACAGATGGGAACTACTTACATCTTTCTTCATTTTGATGACCATGTCATTTTTAAGTTAGTTTATTAAGAACATCTCCATAGTATTTTATCAGTACTTGTAGCATGATTACATGTGAAAACAAAGAATCTTTAAAACCAATTCAATATGAACAGAATTAGGTTTTGAAGTTGAGAGGATAATGGCTCCAGGTTTTGCCTATAGGTGTTTTCTTGGACTACCTTTCCATAGAAGTACTATTTTTTACTTTTTATCCAAAGGAGAGCTTTAGGTGCCCTTGTTTTAATCTCTAAATTATGTGCACCCTACACTAGCAAAAATAGGAATACTCTAGGCTATTGATAAAGGTGAATTGTTTGTCAGTTCTTTCAGAATTGTGGTTGAGAAAATATTCATGGAGTATGGCCATTCAGTCCATTTGTAGTGTGAATATTAAAATTGTATCTTTTCATCAAGCTAGACTACCAGAAACCTGCACACATTTTTTTGAGGGTTGCAGATGTATCATGTGCCACACTGTCCTTAAATGGTGGTGGTATCGTAATATGTGGTCCTTGTTTTTAAGGCCTTTATAAGAAAGTGAAGAAAAAGAGGATTTAACTTGTGATTACAGTAATGTACGCTAACTGCCACTGAGGTGGTATTATAAAAGTGCTGTGGTCTGGGCATAGTGGCTCATGCCTGTAATCTCAACACTGGGAGACTGAGGCAGGACGATCACTTCACTTGAGTCTAGGAATTCAAGACCAGCCTGGCCAGCATAGGGAGACCTTGTCTCTACAAAAAATTAAAAAATTAGTTAGGCATGGTGGCGTGCACCTATAGTCCAAGCTATTTGGGAGGCTGAGATGGGAGGATCACTTGAATCCAGGAGACTGAGGCTGCAGTCAGTGAGTTGTGATCATGTGAGTGCACTCCAGGCTGGGTGACAGAGGGCGGCCCTGTCTCAAAAAAAAAAAAAAAAGAGTGCCATGGACACATGTAGGTAGAGACTGTAGGAACAGGAAAAGATTTCCACAAGAGGTAAAGCAGAATCTTAAAAGATTTAGAGAAGTTAATTTAGTTCAGAGATGAGTGAAGTGGCATTTGGCCAGAGGGATTAATAGCTGTAGTAATCCTGATGGGGGAGAATGGCAGGGCTTAAGGTGCAGTTTATAGGGAGGAGAATGGCAAAAGAGAGATGGGAGAGGTAGGTAGAAGCCCACCAGATTGAAGTCCTTTATCTTATGTGGACAATCCAGGATTATAATTTAGGAAGATTTAGACAATCATACCTTAGAGAGTTACTATGTAGTTACTTTCCATGGATTATATTAGGAGTTAAGTATTTAGACTTTTCTTTGAGGAGCTCACTATAAGAAAGACTATGAGGCTGGGCACAGTGGCTCACACCTGTAACCCTAGCACTTCAGGAGGCTATGGCAGGTGGATTGCTTGAGCTCAGGTGTTTGAGACCAGCCTGGGCAACGTGGTGAAACCCCATCTCAACAAGAAATGCAAAAATTAGCCGGACATGGTGGCTCTGTAGTCACAGCTATTTGGAGGGACTGAGGGGGGAGGATCGCTTGATCCCGAGGCAGAGGTTGCAGTGAGCCAAGATTGCTCCAGTGCACTCCAGCATGGGCAACAAACAGAGTGAGGCTCTGTCTCAAAAATAAAAAAGAGAAAGACTATGAAACCTTGCATCTGTTACAGTAATGTTGAAGATATTTTCTGTTAGAACTCTGTTGCTTCAATAATGTTCCACTTAAGAAATTGCTTTCGTTTTTCTTTGAGACTGAGGTGGGGGTAGGTGTCTCGCTCTGTTGCCCAGGCTGGAATGCAGCCTCAACTGCCTAGTCTCAAGAAATTCTCTCACTTCAGCCTCCTGAGGAACTGGAACTACAGGCACACAACATCATGCCTCACCAGATATTTTTAATTATTATTTGTAGAGACAAGGTCTCACTGTGTTGCCTTGGCTAGTCTCGAATTTGTTGCCCCAGGTGGTCTCAAATTCCTAAATCCGAGCAATCCTCCTGTCTTGGCCTCCTAAAGTGCTGGGATTGAGCCACCATGCGCAACAGAAATTTCTTTTAAAGCTTAGTGTTAGGAATAAGCTTGCCTCCAAGGAATTGGTGTGATTTCTTTATGTGGATAATGAGAATTGTATATACCCACTGTTTGTACAATTGCTAGTACAACTAGTTAGCATTAAACTTACTAGTTTATTTGCTATTTTATTTAATTATTTTGTTATTTTTATTTAGAAACTTTTTTGAGGCAGGGTGTATGTCACCCAGGCTGTAGTGCAGTGGTGCAAACATGGCCCACTGCACCCTTGACCTCTCTGGCTCTAGTGATCCTCCCACCTCAGCCTCTTGAGTAGCTGGGACCACAGTCATGTACCAATACACCCAGTTATTTTTGTTGTTGTTGTTGTTTTTGTATTTCCTATAAGATAGTGTACCATTTTCCAAAAATTTGCTTAAATGGATAGATTAAATTTTATTTAAATTACAGTCAAGAATTTTTTTTTTTTTTTTTTGAGAACACAGACCCCTTCAAAAATATGTGATGTAGCTGGGCATAGTGTGGCACTACTGTGACCCTAGAGGCTGAAGCAGGAGGATTGTTTGAGCCCAGGTTTGGAGGCTATGATGGCACCACTGCATTCTACCCTGGGTGTTAGAGTAAGACCCTGTCTGTAAATATATATATGATTAAAACTTGAAACTAACACGGATTTGGTTTCTCTTCATGCATTTCTACCTAGGTGTTTGGTGGTGTATCTAGGAAATTGGCTTGGTTATTTCGTCTCACTTTAAAGTTAACCAATTCAAGACTCATTGTTGATTGAGGAACTTTAAAAATCGTAATTCAGACTAATCACCTAAGTGATTCCTTTTACTTCAAAGATGTATACAATTGATATATATTTCTTAGACTATACATAAGTCATAATAAACTAAATATGTTTTAAAGCTTTTAATCATCATAAATTAGGGTTTTCCTAGATAAAAATTAAATTTGTTTTACCCAGTCTTATGAGAAAATTGAATATGTTTCATACCCCATATTCCTTTTTCTTTAAGTTGTCTTGGAAATGACTAGAAACACTACATAAAATGTATTTGTGTTAACATATACAGAAAAGTTAAGGTAATACTGGGTTAAGGTTAAACAGTTTTAATTGTAGAATTTCTTGTGGCCAATAACAGAAGGAAGGAAAGATTGAACATGTGCGCAGAGCTTGCAAAAGAGCCAGTGGGTGCCACTGAGCAGCATAACTGAAATATATTGGACAAGGGACCATTTACTTCTGAGAACACTGAGTTGGTGAATAAGGAGCACACTTAAAGAAACTGCATTAAAGACTGCTTCTTAAAATTGTTATTTTTCTCCAGTTGTCTCAGACCATGCATTCAGATTTCTTCCTTTAGTTCTCTGTTACAATTTAGTTGACATTTCTTTTTCTTTTTCTTTTTTTTTTTTTTTTT
>NW_016107316.1:11874448-11885875 GCF_001604975.1 Cebus imitator | reverse complement strand
AGCCCACCGCATTTTTTGAAAGAGACAAGTTCTTACTCTATTGCTCAGGCTGAAGTGTAGTGGTGCAATCTCCACTCACTGCAACCACCACCTCCTGGGTTTAAGTGATTCTCCTGCCTCAGCCTCCCTAGCAGCTGGGATGGAAGGTGCCTGCCACCATGCCTAGCTAATTTTTGTATTTTAGTAGAGGTGGAGTTTCACCACGTTGGCCAGGCTGGCCTCCAACTCTTGACCTCATATTATCTCCCCACCTTGGCCTCCCAAAGTGCTGGGATTACAGATATGAGCCACCATGCCTGGCCTCTAGTTAACATTTCTTAAGTTGTTTTTCCTTGATGAAGTATTAATCCTAATTGATAGTGTGTAACAATTGAAAATTACTAAGATAGCTATGTGAGACAAGTTTTCATTTGTTGGACTTTCAGCTTAGTACTAATGGGAACAAAAAGTAACACAATAACTTTTGTACTTTGATAGTTTCCAAACTGTAATGCAATTAAGCTATATTTATATAAAACATTAAAAAATTTATTTTGCTAACTTCAGTGAGTGTTACAACATGGAGAAATACAAACATAAAGCCAGCAGTACCTCCTCCTTCACCAGAGTTGAGTGAGGTATTTATTTTTCCATACTTCACACAAACATATGTAGTCATACATTGCCCCCCTCCTTTTTTTCTTTTTTTTTTTGAACAAAAATGGGATTGTATGATACACCTTAGACAACTTGGTATTTTTACTTAATATCATGGACGTTTTACATATAACTTTAATTACCTGTAATTTTTGTAATGGCTTGTTTTAACTGTTTTCTGATGTTGATTTTAACTTATTCATTTTGTGATTTTGTACCACCATATAAGCGGTCCTGCAGTAAATAAATATCTTTATATAGTTAATTCTTTTGTGTTGGTGCTGCTCGTTCAAGGTAAATTTCCAAAAGAAACTTCTGGGTCAACTTTTTTTTTTTTTTTTTTTAGTAGGGGTAGGGGAGGCGCAGGTAAGAGCTGTGGCTCCCGCTATGTTGCCCAGACTGGTCTTAAACTCCTGGACTCAAGTAAGACCCTGCTTTGGCCTCCCAAAGTGTTGGGATTACAGGCGTGAGGCACTGGGCTCAGTCCAAAGAATTTCATATTGATTTTTAAACAAACCCAAAGTTCAGTTTGATGTGTCATTAATATTCTAGAAAGCACTTGCATTTCAATTTCATGTGTTACCTCACTTAATCTTTGCAATAGCCCTGTGAGGGAGGCATTATTGTTTCCATTTGCAAATGGACAAATAAGATCGAGTTTGTTTAGTTGCCAACCTGGAGCTGTATTCTAGGTCTTTTGATTCTGATTTCTGTTACACCATGAAGATTGATACTAACAAAATTTTTTAGTTGGGAAACCTCTAGAGTGTTTGTGAATATATTCCTTAGCCATATGGTGATGTATCAATGTTTCAACTATAGCTACATAGGGGAAGGATCACCTGGAGAGCTTAAAAAATACTAATAAAAGTCTGCCTGGCTTGTTGCCCATACTAATTTATGCCAGCCTTTGGTATGTGGGACCTGAGCAACTGTAGTTTATGAAATCCTCCTACCTGGACTGTGGGCTGTGTTAAATGTTTGAGAACCAGTGATCTCAAAATTGGGGTGCTCCTATCCCTGAGGGGTACATGAAGAGTTACAAACTATATCTGTTAGTGCATTTAGTCTTCTGGGAACAGGTTATCAGGTCCTCACCATATATGTACTTAGAAAGATAGAACTCTGATCCATCCCCGATCTTACTGTTGTGTATTTTACCCAAGGTAGTTAAACTTTGGCACCAAAGAGTTAGCTTTCTTATGTGATTAATCCTTCCTTACATTGCTGTTGGAGTGAAACTGGCATATTTTCACCTCCACTGGTATTTTCTGATTTCAAATCAATGATAGTTTTCGGTGATAGGAGTAATGACAGATATTTTTTTTTAACCAGTTCACTTCTTCCTTCCCTAACCTGTTAAAGAATACATCACAAAACAAAGGACAATACTAAAATACTTTGCAAGCTAGCAGCATGTAAATCCCATTTATCACAGCATACTGTCAAATATATTGATTTTAAATTAAATGTATGATTTAGTTGACTTTTTTTACACTGAGGAATTTATGAAAAGAGTAGGATAGAACTAACCTAGATGAAATGGCATTTGTAAATATTTATCCTATGTTTTTCTCTTATTTATTATTTTTGAGATGGAGTTTTGTTCTTATTGCCCAGGCTAGAGTACAGTGACGCAATCTCGGTTCACTGTAACCTCCACCTTCCAGGTTCAAGCGATTCTCCTGCTTCAGCCTCCCGAGAGGCATTACAGGTGTGTGCGCCCACACCTGGCTAATTTTTATATTTTTAGTAGACACAGGGTTTCAGTATGTCAGCTGGGCTGGTCTTGAACTCCTGACCTCGGGTGATCCGCCAGTCTTGGCCTCCCAAAGTGCTGGGATTACAGGCATGAGCCACCCACTGCGCCCTGCCTGCTTTTCTTTTAATTCATGGTGAGAGAATAGTTAGATCTGCAAACTGGGCTTTGGTTTTTTAAAACCTAGTGGTGTAAAAGTAAAGCTAGAGATATTTACTATAGTAGGTATTGAGTGAGTGTACATGTAGATTCTTTTATATTGCCTCTAAAACAATTGGAAGCTTACAAATAAGACTGAAAATATTTTTAAGTGATGTTTAGTTTAGATTTTTTTTGTACTTTTTTTTTTTTTGAGATGGGTTAACCCTGATCATTTTCCAACTCCTGGCCTCAAGTGATTCTTCTCACCCCAGTCTCCTAAGTAGCTGGCATTACACAGACATGTACCACCTTGCCCAACTGGAATTTCTTTGCAAGTCATGATACACATCCTGCGTATAAGTATATTTCAGGAAAAATTTAGTCTTGCTCATACATTGTAGTAAACATATTTTTTTTTGAAATAAGCTATAGAGATCACTTATTTTTAGTGCTTAGATGTGGCATGTTATTAACTAATTTATTAAATATTTGAGCTCTACCATATATAAAGCCATTGATTTCCAAGTTAACATGACTATAAGAACTATATAAATGTGCTGTGATTTTATCATGTATATATTTTCAATATTTTAAAAGATAAGTAGTGTGTGGAAAACATTCTAGGAGTTAAGAACTATAAAATGTAATATAAAAATCATGCATATCCTTTTTCTAGGTGTGATCACTATTAATGGTTAAGTGTGACCTGGCCATTTATGCTTGCATCCTGATTTTACCTAACTAGGGTGATAGGAGCACAGATTGGTTTTCACTTTGCCTTTTCATGTAATAATCTGGAATATTCTTACTGTTTCATTTCCCTTCCCTATTACTATATCCATAGTATTCCTACTGTGAACATTTCATGGAACACTAGCATAACCAGAACAGTTGATGAGATTGTATGGGATTTTTTTCTTTCCTAGTTAGGATTTAGAGAAGTTTTAAAATTTAATGGGTAAGATGTATTAGTAATACTGAAACTTACCAATTAAATTCTGTGGGAATTAAGAGAAAGATTGTTTGGGGTCAGTTTTAGGGAAAGTGGCATTTGAGCCAAACTTTGAGAGATTTGTGAGATTGGCACATGAAGGAACAAATGGTAAAGAGTTGTCCAGGCGTCTGGGATAGTAAAAGCAATAGAAAGATTGAGAGAAAGTGTTCTTTTTTTAATGTTTTTATTTATTTTTTTATTTTACTAGACGGTATGTGGAGTTCTTTTTGTCTTGGGTTTTTTTTTTGGAGACAGCCTTGCCCAGGCTGGCGTGCAGGGGCGAAATCTCGGCTCGCTGCAAACTCCACCTCCCAGATTCAAGCAATGATTCTCTTGCCCCAGCCTCCCAAGTAGCTGGGGTTACAGGCACACGCCACCACACCTGGCTCATTTTTGTATTTTTAGTAGAGGTGGGGTTTCATCATGTTGGTCAGGCCGTTCTCAAACTCCTCACCTCAAGTGATTCACCTGCTTCAGCCTCCTAAAGTGCTGGGATTACAGGTATGAGCCACCACCTCCTGCCAAGGGAAAGAGTTCTTTTAGAGAGTGGTGTAATTAACATTACCTCCTTGAGTGATAGCTTATGCTTGGCTGGTATGGTAAAGAGCATGGGACTTTTGGAGTTTTGATACTGTTACATTCTCTACCATTTTAGTAGTTTATTTCCCTATTTGCAAAGTAAGGATACAGTATCTACTTGGCTAGATTGTAGTGAGAATTACATATAATGTGCCTGGTACAATCTATGGCATAAAATGGGTACTCAATAAAATTTGTTATTCTCTTTAGGGTAAGGTTGTCTGATTAAAAATTAGTCTCCAAAATTTGAACTTACTTGGAAATCAGTTTTTAGGAAAATTTTTCATACACTAGTCAAAAGTTTGGTTGAGGAGGCAATTAGCCAAATTAAGCCCATGTGAAGGCTTGGACCCTAAGTGAATTACCCTCAAGGAGAGTAACCCCCTTTATTCTTTTTTTTTTCTTTTTTCTTTTTGAGACGGAGTTTCGCTCTTGTTACCCAGGCTGGAGTGCAATGGCGCAATCTCGACTTACCACAACCTCTGCCTCCTGGGTTCAAGCAGTTCTCCTGCCTCAGCCTCCCAAGTAGCTGGGACTATAGGCACACGCCACCACACCTGGCTCATTTTTGTATTTTTAGTAGAGGTGGGGTTTCATCATGTTGGCCAGGCTGTTCTCAAACTCCTCAGCCTCCCAAGTAGCTGGGACTATAGGCGTGCGCCACCACACCTGGCTCATTTTTGTACTTTTAGTAGATGCGGGGTTGCACCATGTTGACCAGGATGATCTCCATCTCTTGACCTCGTGATCCACCTGCCTTGGCCTCCCAAAGTGCTGGGATTACAGGCGTGAGCCACTGCGCCCAGCTAGTAACCCCCTTCATAAAACTGCAGTTT
The DNA here is from genome assembly GCF_001604975.1 of Cebus imitator. Lineage (NCBI taxonomy): Eukaryota > Metazoa > Chordata > Mammalia > Primates > Cebidae > Cebus > Cebus imitator. Next base: position 11,880,930 of record NW_016107316.1, on the reverse strand, counting down.
ATACATGTTATTAAAAAAAATCTTTGTCCAAATTGTGTAACTAATCTTCAAGGCCCAGCTTAAATACCACTTGCTTCATATGGATTTTTGTCAGACTGCTGTATGTATTTTATTAAACTTTATTTTTTTCTAACCACCTAGCCTTTTCATTTACTAAACTTTATTGTGAAGTTTTCAAACACATAGAATAATAAGTATTGTGAACTTTATCCGTATTCCACATTGTGTGAAATCTTATCTATACCTATATTTTACTTTTTGGAGGAGTATTTTGAAGTAAATCCCAAACAATATGCCATTTCAAGCATAAATTCTCTTACAGATGAGGACTTAAAAAAACAAACCCAATCCTCTTGCTAGTATCATAACTAACATAATTCCTTACTATTACCTAATACTCATTCTATATTTGAGTTTCCCTGGTTTTTCTCAAAGAAGTCTTTATAGTTGGTTTGTGAGAAGCAGGATTCAAACAAGGCTTACACAATTTTTTTTTTTTTTTGACATTTAGGTCTGCCTGTACCACAGTCTATGTTATCTGCTTCCCCACTCTGACTTTCAAAATTTTATGTTATAAATATGTTAGTGAAATCAAGTGATTTATTTTTTTCTTTTTTCGTATTCTGGATTTGGCAGTTACTTTTTTATGTAACTGTTGAATTTGTTCTTTGTTTCACATTTCCGGTCAATCAGTATTTAGATCAGTAGTTGTATTATAATATTAGATTGAAGCTTAGTCTTTTTTTAAGGTAGTTCTTCATATGTGGTGGTAGTGTTTCATACTACATTACATCATGAGTCATATAATGTCTTACTCCACTATTAGGATGATGTCACATTTTAAATCACAGAAAATAATGCTAATTTAGAAATACTAGGCCAGATGTGGTGACTCATGCCTGTAATCCCAGCACTTTGGTTAGGCCAATGTGGGAGGATTACTTGAGCCCAAGAGTTCAAGATCAGCCTGGGCAACATAGTGAGACCCCGTTTATACCAAAAAAAAAAAAAAAAAAAAAAATTAAAAAGAAGAAAATTAGCCAGGCCTGGTGGCACCTGGGGTCCCAGTTACTCAGAAGACTGAGATGGGAAGATTGCTTGAGCCTGGGAGGTCAAGGCTGCAGTTTGGGCAACAGAGCAAGACCCTGTCTTTAAAAAAAAAAAAAGGAAAGAAATATTGCTCATTTCATAATATATCTTTGACTTTAGAACCACTTTTTAGACCAGGTGCATTTGCTCATACCTGTAATCCTAGCATTTTGGGAGGCCTAGGCAAGGCATAGATCACTTGAGTTCAGGAGTTTGAGACCAGCTTAGGCAACATGGCAAACCCCATCTCTACAAAGAAATACAAAAATTAGTTGGGCATACTGGTGTGTGCTTGTAACCCCAGCTTCTTAGGATACTGAGGTAGAAGGATCACTTGTGCCCAGGAGGTCAGGATTGTAGTGAGCCATGATCAATGCCACTGCACTCCAGCATGAGCAATAGTGAGACCCTGTCTCAAAACAGCAGCAGCAGCAGCAACAACAACAATAAAAACAAAAAAAAAAAAAAAAAAAAAAAAAAGAACCACTTTTTATGTTATCTAAACAGTTTTCTAAAGCTTGTCATCTTCATTTACATCTAAATTATTTGACCTTGCTTCTCTCTGGCAATACCTAATACATCAAAACCCAGCATAGATTGAGGCTGTTTCGTGTGTAGATCTTCTATAAGTAATATATTTTTCAAGATAGGACAATTTTTCTTAAGTAGTGTTTTGATTCTCCAAATAAGTCAGTTGAGAGGATGCATTGTAATATGAGAGACTTTTGTAAGGGCTCAAATATATGGTGATTCACCTTTTAGAGAATTTTAATGGAACAGAACTCTTATATTTGCACATACGTAGATTTGTCTAAATGATGGAGCTGGAATAAAAAATTAAAAGATTTGAACTTTGAGCTAATAAGGTCTTTGAAGGAGCTTTCTGGTTTGTGTAAGTCTGTATATTGATAACACTAACTTTTATGCGAAATTTCATTCAAAACATAAAACTTGACTTTTCCTTATTGTAATTGAGTGAATAATACTGTTCTTTGTTACAGAGTTTTCTGCCTTGCTAGTAAAACAAGCATAGATAACTCCCCCATGAAAGTATATGGACTAAAACTGTTCATGTAGATCTTGATTGACCCACTAGCTAAGTGACTTGTTCATCGTCACTAAAAACTGTAATTCAGTTTATGCCCTCAGAAAAATAAGAAATGACTGAGAGTGGGTTTGAATAGTAGAAACTTTGTTAAATCTTTGAAGGCTGATGGTTTCCTATAAATAGCTAAACCTGGATGTAGATTTACTTTTGTCATGTGAATGAGAAAAGGCATTGGTAAACAAAAATATTTTGTTGGCAGATTTGCAATAAAGGATTAAATTTGCTGAGCAGAAGAAAGTATTCCTTAGGAATTCAGCACTTGTTTGTTTGCCATAGATACCACTAATGTTCAGTGATTATGTTGATTAAAATCAACCCAGCTGTGTGCGGTGGCTCTCGATTGTAATCCTAACACTTTGAGGGGCTGAGGCAGGAGGATTGTTTGAGACCAGCCTAGGCAACATAGGGAGACCCCTGTCTATACAAATACAAAAATTAGCTGAGCGTGGTGACGTGCATCTGTCATGCAACCAGATCTTAGAAAAACTATCACAAGAATAGCACTGAAGGGATGGCAATAGTCCATTCATCAGAACTCCGCCCCAATGATCCAGTCAGCTTCCACCAGGCCCCGCCCCCAACACTGGGGTTTACATTTTGACATGAGATTTGGGTGGGGACACAGATCCAAACCATATCTCAGGGTCTCACTATGTTGCCAGGGCTGGTCTTGAACGCCTGGGCTCAAGCCATCTTCCTATATCAGGTTCCCAAAGGGCTGAGATTACAGGCATGAGCCGTCATGCCCAGCCAAAACAAATACGTTTAATGATGTAAATATTCGATATAAATGCATTTTCTTAGTTCTTTATGCAAGATATTTATCAATTTTTTGTTTTGTTTTTGTTTTTTCTTTTTTGAGACGGTCTTACTCTGACCATGGCTCACTGCAGCCTCAACCTCCCAGGCTCAAGCGATCCTCGCAGCTCACCAGAATAGCTGAGACCACAGGCATGCACCATAATGCCCGGATAATTTTTAAAATTTTTTGTAGAGATAAGCCTCTCTGTGTTGCCAAGGATGGTCTTGAATTCCTGGCCTCAAGTGATCTTCCCACCACAGACTAACAATATTTTGGGATTATAGTTGTGAGCCACTGTGCTCAGTTGCTGACTTTTTGAATTATGAACTAGTAAATAGGAAAACTATCACGGAGCTAAATCAAGTTGTTACTGAGTGCTTCACTTATTTTTCTTCACATCATTAGTAATAATCTGCCCATAGAAAAATAAGCTAATATTGTTAAAGTTTAGAATGAGCAAAATAAGAACACTGTCATTTCTTTTCTTTTGCTAGAAAACAGTCATAACCTCAAAAATGACTTTTTAATTCAAATATAAGATTATACTGCATCTTGGCCAAAGAAAAGTTTCTATCGTATATTTTCTATGGTGGTAAGTTCTGATTATTTATTAGAGGAAATAATACTGGAGGTTTGAGCCTTAATAATGCAGACCAAAAAAAAAATTGAAGACGGAATTTATAACCCAAGCAGTACATTGTGCCATATCTCTGAATACCTTTTTTTTTTTTTTTTTTTCCAAATAAACAGTGAAATAGTATATAACCAGTTGCTAGTAGGTTCTTTTGCTTGTTAGAAAAGATCTTTTCTCCCTAAGTTTTAATCATTCAGGATAAAGTCACTAAATTTATGTCCAAGTTCCAACTTTTCCGCCAGCAGATAACACCAGCATTTGTAGCTATTTAAGAGATAACAGATTGACATATTGTAGAAATTAAGAGTCTCACTTAGTGACATATGGGCAACCGTTTCCTGATCCCTTCAACTTTATTATAGTCTATATGGTGATTATTGTATAAGAGTTGGAAAAGTTATTTCTCTTCCATTGTCTTGCCCAATTTCTCCTTCATTCTCTTCCTCATAATTGAAATAAACAGTAACACTCTAAACTGAAAAGCTGAGCTTAACTCATGCTGGTGGGGGTGGGGTTTTTTTTTAAGTCTTTTTACTGTAACACCCTGATCATTGAAAGATAATAAAATTAATTCCATTTAGATATAATCTGAAACCCCCATTCGTTGAAAAAAACACGTCAGTAGTAAAAGTGAAAAAGTTGAAAGCAAATTCCTGATGCTTAACTTTCGGGATGCTCGTATTTGGAAGTGGATTTCGTGTCTTTGCGTTTTGGGGAGCAGTCGAGAGAAAGTGAAATAGAAAAGAGGTCAGTAAACTGTGGCCTGCAGGCCAAATCTGACCCATCACCTGTTTTTGTATGGCCCCTCTGTGGGAATGGTTTTTGTATTTTTTAATTGTTGGGAAAAAATTTTAGAAGAATAATTTTCGACACACGAAAACTACATGAAACTCAAATTTTACAGTTTATCAAGTTTTATTGGGAAATATCTGTGCTCATTCATTTTGGTATTGTCTATAGGTGCCTTCCTGCTACAGAGGCATAGTTGAGTAGCTGCCACAGAGATCATATGGTCTGCAAAGCCTAAAATGTTGACACCTACACTAGGGGTATGATTTATCCCAACAGTGAGAATGGATCCAAAGAGCTAAGAGACCTCTCAAAATTATCCAGAGGTTCTTTAACTTATGTGACCTCATCTATATGGACTACTGATAAAAACCTGAAAGTAAGCAAAAAGGTAAAAGCTCTAGTGCTTACTTTGACTCTTGAGAAAAATTCATGTCTACTACTGATACTGGTTTTTTCTTTTTCATGCTTTAGATACTGATTTTTAACAGTTTCTTGGCTTTACCGTTTTCCCACATTGACTACCTTCTTGGTAACCATGGCCCTTAGATTAGAGGTCCTTTATGTTGTCTCTGCATAATTTTTCTCTTGGGAGGACAGCCTTAAGGCTGGTGGCCAAAGCCCAGTCACTGAAATCTGAGGTTGGCCTTGCATTAAGGTCTGACCTCGCACTTATCTATTGTGGATAACAGTAACCAAGTGATTGAATATTTCTCCTCAGAATTAGTCTGCATTTTCTTACACATCCAGTTAAGTCCATCTTTAAGTTCCATTGGTAACTTTTACCTTTTGTAAGGAGCAGTACAGTTCCTGTTCCGTACTGTGAGTGATCACGTGGCCACCTAGTAATCAAAAAAGTTTCTCATCCTTTTGTTCTTTCTATTCCCAAACCACATGTTTCTTCATTTTTTTTCTCTCCCCAAGTTGTCTGAACCAAACCATGTTTCTGTGAGCCAGGGCTGTGTTAGCAAATCCCACTTCTGACACCAAATGTAAGGCTATAGGGTTAAAAACACAATTTCTCCTACTGTACACAGGACACTTCTGTAACCTCACATGTATTGCTTGATGTGCTTATCAAGCAGTCAGTTCTGCAGCAAATTCTCCAGTGGACACCAGCTGGGTGTCCTCTAACTCATTTCTGTCCTCTATCTCCCTAGAGAGAGCATCCGCTCCCACAGATTGAGGGCTTAGGTTTATAAGACTGTCCCTCCTACTTCAGATACTAGTCGGAAGTCGTAGGTTGTCACCTAGGCTTCTGACAGACTGGCTGTAAATCAGGTGTTCTTCTGACCTTCTTTGGTCAATTAATTTGCTAGAATAGTTCACAGAACTCAGGGAAACACATTACTACATTTACCCATTTATTATAAAGGATATTACAAAGGATACCATTGAGAATAGCCAGATGGAAGAGATACATTAGAGTGAGGTACGCTCTTCAGGAACCTCCAAGAGTTCAGCTCTCTGTAAGCTCCCAGAACTCAGACCTTTTGGAATTTTGCAGAAGCCTCACCTCATTACGTAGGCGTTAAAATCCTTGGTGATCAACTAAGTCTTCAGTTCCTCTCTGGAAGTGGAAGGGGGAACTGAAAGTTTAGACTCTCTAATCAAAAGGATGGTTCCCCTGGCAACCAGTCCCCCAACCCCCCAGTAGTCAGTCAGCTCATTATCATACGTAATACAGAAAACACCCATCACTCCAGACATTCCAGGGTTTTAGGAGCTTTTTGCCAGGAAATGGACAAAGGCCAAAATTACATTTTACCAATATTACAGTCTTTCAGCCTTTTTTCTAAGGTGATATTTTTAGCAGGTATAAAAGTGTGGATTGACACTCCTTTCAGCACTTTAAAATCTTGTCCTTTATGTTCTGGGCCCCGTTGTTTCTGGTTCCAGTTAGCAGTCATTCATATACACATTGTTCCTCTTTATGTAATATATTGCTTGCTTCTGGTGATCTTGAGGACTTTTTTTATCTTTGATTTTCAGTTTTTATAATGAGTGTAGGTGTGGGATTTTTTTTTTCTTTTTCTTTTTCTTTTTTTTTAAAGATGGGG
>NW_016107316.1:11867545-11873596 GCF_001604975.1 Cebus imitator | reverse complement strand
TCCCCCTCCTCTTCCTCCTCCTCCTCCTCTCCTCTCCTTTTTTCCCTCCCCCTCTCCCTTTCTATTCTGTTACCCAGGCTGGGGTACAGTGGCACACTCATGGCTCATTGCAGCCTTGACTTCCTGGGCTTAAGCGATTCTCCCACCTCATCCTCGCAAGTAGCTGTGGCTATAGGCATGCACCACCATGACAGGCTAACTTTTGTATTTTTTGTAGAGACATTGTTTTACCATGTTGGTCATTCTATGACCAAATAGGACCATATGGAGAACATTAGGTCTTACCTTTTTTTTTTTTTTTTTTGAGACAGGGTCTTGCTCTGCTGCCCAGGCTGGAGTATAGTGGCACAATCATGGCTTACTACTGTAGCCTTGACCACTTGGGCTCAAGCAGTATTCCCACTTCAACCTCCCGAGTAGCTGGGACCACATGCGTGCACTACCATGCCCAGCTGATTTTTAAATTTCTTCTAAAAGCAGAATCTCACCATGTTGCTCAGGCTGGCCTCTTAACTCCTGAGCCCAGGTAATCCACCCACCTTGGCCTCCCAAAGTGCTGGGATTATAGGTGTGAGCCACCACACCAAAATTAGATTCTTGCTTCCTAAATACAACATTTTCAATTTAGAAAGTCGTCTCTGTTTTATTTGGCTTTGACGTTCTATAGGTCACTGAAGCTCTGTTCACTTTTTTCCACTTTTTTCTTATTTGTTCTTCAGATCAGAAATCTTGTTGATATGTTTTCAGGTTCACTGACCCTTTTGTTGTTTTACAATCTGCTAAGTGCATTCAGTGAAATTTTAAAAGATTTTTTTCAGTTTTAGAATTGGCTAATTTTGTAGTTTTTCTTTCTTTGCTGAAATTTTATATTTGTTCATTCCTTAGGAACATACTTTTCTTTATATCTTTGAACACAGTTGCGGTAGTTGCTTTAGGATTCCTGTCTGCAAATTCTAACCTGGGTCATCTTGGAGTGGTTCTTTATTAATTGACTTTTCCCTTTAGGTCACATTTTTTTTTCTCATTTGTCTAGTTATTACAGATTATATTTCAAACTTCATGATTGATGTATTGAAGAAGCTCTAGATTCTGTTATGTTTCTGTTTCTTTGGAGAGTGTTGGGTTTTTTGTTTGTTTGTTTGAGACGGAGTCTGTCTGTGACACCCAGGCTGGAGTGCAATGGTGCAATTTCGGCTCACTGTAACCTCCACTTCCCAGGTTCAAGCGATTCTCCTGCTTCCTGAGTAGCCAGGACTCTGTAACCTCCACCTTCCGGGTTCAAGCCATTCTTCTGCTTCAGCCTCCTGAGTAGCTGGTTTTACAGGCACCTGCCACCACGCTCAGCTAATTTTTGTGTATTTAGTAGATCCAGGGTTTCACCATATTGGCCAGGCTGGTGTCAAACTCCTGACCTCAAGTGATCACCCACCTCGGCCTCCTAAAGTGCTGGGATCATAGGTGTGAGCCACTGCACCTAGCCAAATGTTGGGTTTTGTTGGGACTCAGCCTCCAAATTTCTGTGACTTTTGTGGTAGTCAGCAGCAGAGATTTCTGCTCAATTCTTTTAGCCTTAATTGAGCTCCTTGGTGTCTGTCTCACATATGTGCAGTTCAGGGGCCTTCTAAAGATCCCAGTGTAATTCATACACAGGACATGATGTGTCCTTTCTGGGATTCCCCTTCTTACTTCCAGCCGCTCTGGTTGCTCCAGACTCTGTCTGTTGGTTCTTAAGGCCATTAAGGCTCGGTTCTTAAAGGAATTTAAGGACCCTGTTCCACGTTCAGGCCTTCCCTTGGGCAGAAATGCTGTTTTAAAAAAAAAAAAAAACCTTACTCTGTGCTAGTCAGAACTAAAGTGTAGACTGTTCTCCATTTTCTGGGCTTTAGTTTTTCGTTACTTTCACATAGTCGTTGGCACAGAGAATAATTCAAGAACCCTTGACCTCATGTTTTTCCACAGGTTTTAAGGTAGATTGCTATCATGAACTCTGTGGGAAAACTTGCCTTCATAGAGAAATCAGTGTTTCCCTATCTCTGACCATGCTAATATTAGCCATAGTAGCAATATAATATTAATAAAAATAGTTGAAAAAGTCTGTTTAAACATTTCTTTGTACTGATTTTTGTTTTTGTTATTCAACAGGTTTGATCTGTGGATGAAATGAATCATGATTTTCAAGCTCTTGCATTAGAATCTCGGGGAATGGGAGAGGTAAATGTTTACAAATACTAAGATTTATATCTCATTTTATTTTGAGCCATTGGAACTTATTTTTTTAACCATTAACCTTCCTGGAAATAGTGGTCATATCTTTCAAACTTTATGGAGGGGTTCAATTTCAGATTGTACAATTCTGTTGTGATTTTTTACTTAAAAAAAAAAAAAAGCTTTTAGCAGTAATTTTTAATGTGATTATTTGTGTCTAGGTGATTTGATTGACTTGGTGAGATAATTTCTTATATTTTGGTAATGAACTATAATTAGCTTTGATCAAAAAAAAAAACACTTTAGCCTTATTCTGCTGTTTTATATATGTATGCTGTGTTTGCTGTAGCCATACTTGTTTGCTATTCGCCCTTCCAAAAATCTCTTGTTCACCCAAAACTGTTTACTTAACAAACTTCTAATCTTCTAAAGACTTTACCAAGATGTATCTATTGTCTAGCCTCTGTCTGCCTTAGAATCAAGCACCTCATCTGACTTCTAGTTCTTTATACAGACTTTTATTGTATTGCTGGTTACAGTTTGTTTTATACTTGTCTCCCCTGTAAATTATTAGCTTTGAATGCTTAGCATAGTAGATACTTTACATTTCTTAATGGGTTTTATCATTCTTGTTAATCTATGATTTTCTTTGGGATACCAAAGTAAACCTCATCATTACGTATTTTAAGGCATCAAATACTTAGGTTTTCATATAGCTAATGAATACTTAGAGAACTGATTATGGAAACTCTTGTGGTGACATCTATTTTTGTTATGTTCTGTACTACTAACATAGAGTTTGTTAATAGAAGATAACAGTGAACAGACCTAAGATGTGTAATTAACTGCTTGCTCCTGGAGATTATTTTACTTTGGTAGAATAGAGACCTTCATGAGACTCACTCCATCCAATGCTGTGCTCTTCAGATGCAGAAAAGAGTCCAAGTCTCTCCTTTGGGCCACAAGAGGGCACCTTGCAGCTAGCTAACCCTCCCCTTCTTCAGAACAGCGTTTTCCAAAGAGTTTGTCATTTTCAGAGGACTGATTTAAGGGTGAGTTAAGGTGCTTAAGCTTAAGTATTGCCAAAATAAACTTGTTAGTCCAGTGCATAAGGTAAAATTCTTGGCCCTAAGAAAAATGAAAGAAATGGAATTTTTTTTGTTGTTAAACAAAATCTGTAGCTTCACTGCAGTGCAATATCTGGTTAGGCATTATTTATGCTATTGGCAAATAAGAGGCAGATGAAAAGGGCGTTCTTTCCTGTCCACAAGTTTTCTTTGGTCTTTAGGAAGCAGAATAATATATCTTAAAAGCAGTGTTGAACAGTGCTTCAACCTTCTTGTCTGTGACAAATTTGAACTTGCTGATAATTCTTTAAGAACAAGTAAAGTCATACCCCTACATTAATTTTAGACTCCTTGTATCACTTCTTAGATGTATATTGTATATATGTTTTCAAATTGGTGTTTTTTTCACCCTTTCTAAATAATATTTAATAATTCTAAAGGTATCTTTGCACATCGAAAGTCATAATCAGAAACTGGTTGAAAGAGTTTAGTTATTTGGGGGATGGAGGAAGGGTATTTGGGGGTTTTGGAAAAGAGCAGCTGGGTTGAATGGTATGTTAATAGAAAAAGCTTAAATCCAGACTTTCTTTTTGGACATGTCAGATATGCAGAGTAAAAGTGACGAGGGTTTAGACTGCCTGCTACCTGGTGGATAGCAGCACGTCAGTGTATCTGTGACATTTATCTAGTAAAAATATATTTTAAAATAAGATGTTTTCATTGGTTTTATTTCTTAACAGTTTAAACACTAATACTGTCACCTCAAAGAGATAGCTAAGAAACCTACTGAGATTTCTGTCTCTGGGTTCTCTCTCCCACAAGCCTTTCTATCTTTCCTCATCTCACAGGCAGCAGGGAACCTTCTGGGATTTCCTTCTTTGCCTGTCTCTCTCTCACCAGTCTTCTCCTCCTTTCCTGACAGGTGAGGTTTTTTTGTTTTTGTTATATCCCAGAATTCATTCATTAGAATAAATTAAAAGCAGCCTTCAGTTTCTGGCTCTTAGATTTTCTAAAAATGCTTTTTTTTTTTTTTTTTTTTTTTTTTGGTTTTTTTTTTTTTTTTTTTTTTTTTTTAAAAATGCAAAACTCTTTTTAAATAGATTGCCCTCATCTTGACTTTCTTTAAAAATAGTTTTTGCTTACTATGTCTTAAGTGTTGTAAATCTCTAATGTACAAAGTGTTGCATTTACATGTAGAACTGATTTCAAATTTACTGTGTTTCGTAGATCATGTCTTTACTGAGCTCTCATCAGAAGGCATCCAGAAATAAGAACAGATTTGTATTCATCTATTCATAAACTTGCCCTCTCTGTTTTTACCCTGATAGCATGTTTCTGTCAAAAGACCTACTGATTTGCATATGTCATGTGGCTTAAAAAAAGTAACTCTCCATAGGAGATTGAGCTCTGCTTCATTAGTGTAGTGTTAAGTCAGGCACACTGCACAGGCTCGTATCTATTAACTTCTCATGGTTGTTGGGGCACATATAGCTGGGTTTCTGTTTAATTTTTAAATAACAAGAAATAGGGTCCTGTCTGAAGTTGTTCAAAAAATTCAGTAACTTTAAATCACTGAGTTAATGTGTTTTATTTTGAGAATATCTTTATAGTTTACTATGATAAACAGTGCTTTCTCCTGTCTTTCCAACACCATATTATATAAAGAAAGCATTAAAGAAAGCCTGTGTACTGAGATTGTATGTAGTGCGGTGAAGTGGAAGACTTACTAGGTAGGGAAGTAAGGGGACTTGTGTTTTCTCCTAGATCTCTCGCTGGTATGATGACTGTGAGTATGACTTACTGACTTTAAAAATAGCAACAACTTTTTGTATGAATCACATCTCTCAAGTGCTCTTGCTTTAATCTAAGCTCTTAGGGATAACTGGAATGGAAGCCAGCTATTTCAAATACTGTTTCAATAGCTGATTATAGTTTGTCTACATCATCTCTATCTTAACAATTCTATCTTAAACTTTACCCACTGTAGTAGGAAGAATATCATGATTTTTTATTTTTTTTATTTTTTTTTTTTTTAAAAGGATTTTTTTTTTTTTTTGTTTTTTTTTTTTTTTTTTTTTTTTTTTTTTTTTTTTTCTGCCCTTTCCCCTCCTTTTTTTTTTTTTTTTTTTTTCCTTATTTGTCTCTCTTCTGGGGTTCATGGAGCTTCTTAAATCTGTAAATTTGACTCTCACCAAATTTGGGGAGATTTCTGGCCATTGTTTCTTCAATATTTTTACCACCCTGGTCATTCCTCGAACTCCAGTTATATGTAAGTTACACCTTTTGGTATTTTTCCTATGAAAGTTATACATGTTAGGTCATTCTTGTAACACCCAACTAAATCCAAATCTAGGGTCCAGAGGAAAAAGGCACTTGAGCACTTAATATCTGATCCAAAAATTAAATTTTCAGCAAGTTCAGCTGTAGAAATGGCCCTCTGTAACCCTAACACCAGTTTTACCTAGTAGCACCTGAAACAACTTACCATGACTCTGAGACCGGCTTCATCTACCATAATCACTCACCAGTCAGAGCTTGCCAGTTCTCAAAAGCTTTTCTAGTACCAGTCTGTCAAAACAGTCTATAACATTTCTCTAGTAACTTTCAGCCTTCTGTTTGTTCTCCAGACATGCCCAAGACCATCCAGTCAGTATATATGTGCTCCAAATTACATTATTTTCTTTCCTTCCCTCTTCTTTCTCTTTCTCTTTCTTCCTTCCCTTTCCCTTTCCTCCCTCCCCCCTCACTTTCTTTCTTTTCTTTTCTTTTTTTTCTTTTC
>NW_016107316.1:11861582-11867535 GCF_001604975.1 Cebus imitator | reverse complement strand
GAGTTTTGTTCTTGTTGCCCGGGCTGGAGTGCAGGGGCATGATCTCGGCTCACTGCAACCTCCGCCTCCTGGGTTCAAGTGATTCTCCTGCCTCAGCCTCCCAAGTAGCTGGGATTACGTGCCACCACTCCCAGAAAATTTTTTATTTTTAGTAGAGACAGGGGTTTCACCATGTTGACCAGGCTGGTCTTGAACTGCTAACCTCGAGTGATCCACCCTCCTCGGCCTCCAAAAGTGCTGGGATTACAGGTATGAGCCATCACACCCGACCTATCATGATAATATTTTAAGCATTTTTATTTTTTCCTTATTCCCAGTGGTGATCTAATACAGGATTTTTTTTTTTATTTTGCTAGGCCGTATCTCTAGAAAATAATACTTGAAATTTTCAGAAATCGTGATGAATTAAAATATGATTGAAAAGAACTACCTTTTATGGTAGTTAAGTGGAAAGAGAAGGACCTTAGAATTAAGTAATGTGTGTTCAAATCCCGTTGTTAACATTTACCAGCTGCATATGTAACCTTGGTCAGTTTTTTTTTTTAACACAAAAGTGACTATAGTAGGCAGCCATTCTTCCTAAATAGTGGGCTTTCATCCCTCCCCTAGGATAGTCAAACTGTCTCAAGAGAAAAGAAGTCAAACAGCTATAGACAAAATCGGTATAGTGAATAATATAATCTTTGAAGTAATCAGTTGAATGTTGTGGGTCAGTAAGTTAAGTCGTGTTTGATAACATTAAAGGATTCATACTGTTGGTAGTAAAGATACCTAATATTTATGTGTCTGCTGTGTACTAGATGCCATGCTAAGCAGTTTACAGGTGAGGAAACTGAAGCTCAGAAAAGGTTAATTAAAACTAGTCCAAAGCCACATAAAAGTGCTTAAAGAGCAGTTTAAACTCAGGGCAATCTTGACTGTTTGCAGTACTGCTTCCTGTTGGAAGAGACAACATTTAGTAGTGTTTGCTGGTGATACCAAGGGATATTAGGAATGGAGATTTGGGAAAGTAGTATGAGTTGAGAAAATAAAAAGTATTAATATCTTTCATTAACAGAAAAAATTAAAGTCTGGAAAAGCACCATTTTTTGTGTTCTGTGGAGTTACCTTGTTTTGTTCTCTATGCAACTTAGGATGTTTCATTTGTTGTTGTTGTTTTGTTTTTGGAGACAGAATCTTGCTCTCTGGCCCAAGCTGGAGTGCAGTGGCACTATCTGGACTTACTACAACCTCTGCTCCCTAGCTTCAAGCGATCCTCCTGCATCAGCCTCCCCAGTAGCTGGGACTACAGGTGCATGCCACCATGCCTGGCTAATTTTTGTATTTTTTAGTCGAGATGGGTTTTTGCCATGTTACCCAGGCTGGTCTCAAACTTCTGAGCTCAAGCAGTCTGCCTCCCTCAGCTAATTATAGCTCACTGCAGCCTTGACCTCCCAGGCTCATTCTATCTTCCCATCTCACCCTCCTAAGTAGCTGGGACTGCAGGTGCACGCCACCACACCCGGCTAATTTATTTTATATTATTTATTTTTTTTAAATTATTTTATTTTAAAAAAGAGACAGGGTCTCACAATGTTGGCCAGGCTAGTCTCTAGCTCCTGGGCTCAAGCTATCCTCTTACCTCCCACAGTGGTGAGTCCCCACTGCCTGCTACAACTTAGTTTTGAGGATCTGTTCTTACCTCTTTTGAACTTCCATTGTAAGTAGAGTGACTTTACATTCTGACTTTACATGCCAAGGACAGTTCAGAATCTGTACCTTGTCATGGCGTAATTATTAATAGCATCTCTTTTCACAAAAGTATTTCAGTTTGGATTATAAGTTATATAAATACCTTAATTTAAAACATAATTTAGCTTTTAAATCCTTTTAAGCCTTTGGATTATGTTTATTTGGTTTAGGGATTTTACGTAACAGTTTTAAAAATCTCAAGTATAGAAGTAAATGCCAGAGTGGGAGTTTTCTTTCTTTATTTTGATGCAGTGTGCCTGAGTGCTGATTGATTTCTTTGGAAATGGTGAGGGCAAGCCATAATACTTTTGAAGGAAAAGACACTGTATATTCACTCAAACATACTGGAGTTAGGATAGAAGAGCAGATTGATAAGAAACACCGAGTTGCCTGACCTTCCTTTAGAGTTTGTGAAGTAAGGAACTAACATGAAGTGGTATTGGATAATGTATTTTACAGATCTTAACAGTTTCTTAATTTTGTTTTCTGTAATGTATGGTTGCTATTTCTACTACAGTAAAAGACTCTCCAGGGGCAAATCTTTTATTTTTATTACTGTTCTAATCAATACATTGTTTAACCTTTTTTCCCCCTCTTTAACTGTTCTATCCTGAATTGTTGCCTTGTCCTACATTTGGTTCCTTTTAACCTATTCTTAGTCACTGGCTAGTAGGTCTCCTAAAAGTTTTTGAGTCAGTATCTAAAATGTCAGAGCAAATAGTTTTTAGAATATCAGTGAAGGCCTTTGGTAGAATGTTAAATTTCAACTATTTAATTTTCTGTGCATGAAAACTTCTAAATGTGTGAAAATGGAGATATTCGTAGTATAGTGCTTGGTCAAAGTAGACACACTTGGTGAGTGGTTTACAGACTTCCTCCCTGCCCCGCCCAGATACGTAATTTGTGTTTTAAAGCAGTAATCTATGAAGGTACTCCCAGAACTTTAATCCCAAAAGACTTTGGAATAGTCTCAAAGGGGTGCTATTACTTTTACTACCTCATAAGATTAGTCTGTTTTAGCCACTTCTTTGTCTGTGATAAATCTTTTATTAGTCGTTACAACTTTATTTTAGATTGTTATTCTTTTGATAATGAGACCTTTTCTTCATGAAGTATGGGATAAAAGCGTTGCTTTATTCTTTGAGGAGTTGTTTTCATCTGCTTGGAATGGCTTATTTATACAGTATTTTTAAGGGATTAACTTGGGTTTTAACTATGAATGTTCAATTATTTAAATATATCAAGTATGCTTTAGTATTAATATTAGATTTATATTTTGGTTGAATATTTACATGAATCTTTTATGGTAAGATTTTTTAAATAGGGAGAGAGATTAAAGTTTACTTACTGGGATCTTTGTTAGAGCAGATTATTGTTTAACATGTCTGCTCTTTATAAATACAGATCATTTTCTGCCCAGGGCCATCCTAGCATTTAAAAACTATTTTAAAAAATAGTGTTTTGTTTTGTTTTTTAATTAAAATATTTAGTTTAGCAAAAGATCTGTAATTCAGGAACATGATGAAATTGAATTTTTTCCCTTCCCTTCAAAGCTACTTATCCTGACGTTTTCCTATTTTGGTCAATAGAAATATTATTTACTTTTTTTTTCTTTTTTTTTTTTTTTTTNGTTCATAGCAGCACAGTTGCATAATAGCACAATCATGGAGTCAACCTAAATGCCCATCAGTGGCAGGCTGGATAAAGAAAATGTGGCACATATGCACCGTGGAACACTATGTACCCATGAAAAAAAGACCGAGATAATGTTCTTTGCAGCAACATGGATGGAGCTAGAGTCCATTAGCTTTAGCAAACTAACTCGAGAACAGAAAACCAAATACCACATATTCTCACTTATAAGTGGGAGCTGAATAATAAGAACACATGGACACAAAGAGGGGAACAACAGACTTGGGGGCCTACTTGAAGGTGGAGGGTAGGAGGAGGGAAAGGATCAGAAAAAATACCTATCAGATATTATTTTTAGTACCTGAGTAACAAAATAATCTGTACACCAAACCCCCGTGAAACAAGTTAAACTGTGTAACAAACCTGCATATATACCCTACTCCTGAATCTAGAATAAAAGTTTACAAATAATAAAATTCTGATTTTTCATTGAAAATGGAGGATAGATTAATTTAACCATAGAAATGTTTAGTCTTAAGTTGTACTAGATGATCAAGACTGATTTATCTAATTGCAGCTCAGCCTAGCTTTATTAGATATTTGCCGCACCCAGGAAGGAAGTAGACTTGGTAAAATGTAGTGCCCAGAAAGGGAGCAGATCTTTAAATGTTTTTGATTTTGACTTCATAAGTAGTGGGGAGAGACTTAGGTCTAAGAAACTGTTAAGGGAAAGTTAACTGGTGTATAACGAGTATAACATGCAAGAGTGACAGTGCTGGCAAATTAAAGATCATAAATTCTTTTTTTTTTTTTTTTTTTTTTTTTTTTTTTTTTTTTTTTTTTTTTTTTTTTTTTTTTTTTTTTTTTTTGTTGCTCTGTTGTCTAGGCTGGAGTGCAGTGGCATGATCTTAGCTTTCTACTTTCTTTTTCTTTTTTTTTTTTTTTTTTTGAGTTGGAGTCTCTCGAGGCTGGAGTGCAATGGCATACTCTTGGCTCACTGCAACCTCTGCCTCCCGGGTTAGAGTGATTCTCCTGCCTCAGCTTCCCAAGTAGCTGGGACTACAGGCACAGCCCACCACGCCCAGCTAACTTTTGTATTTTTAGTAGAGACAGGGTTTCACCATGTTGGCTAGAATGGTCTCTATCTCTTGACCTCGCGATCCACCCATCTCGGCCTCCCAAAGTACTGGGATTACAGTCATGAGCCACTGGGCCAGGCCCTACCATTTACCTTTCTACCTGTTTAAGTTTTATTCTTTCTACTCACTCTCCCCACCATTTGTATTCAGATCCTTTGGACTCCAAGGTGCCTCTCAGATTCATTTTATTTTCTCTGCTCTCTCTGCCAGTACCCTCTTTTAGTTCTTGCTCTCTTACTGTAATTTGCCTAAATTGACCTCCTTGCCCTTTCTATTTGTTTTTATTACAACTTGCAACTTGAGTTTTTTGTAATACATAGTGTCACCTTTGCTAACTTTTCTATATTCCTTGTTGCTTTGGTAGAGCATCTGCTTTCAAGGCTTCGCATAATCTGATCTGCCAGCATCCTTTAGCTTTGCCAGTATCAACTTTTGACTCTCCCACATCTGTTTCATCTCACACCCTATTACACACCATGCATTTTCTCAAGTTTTGCCTTTGTTAATGGTTTACTATGTCACACACACAAACACACACATCTAAATAACATTGTAATAAAAATGTTTGAAAAGTAAGTCAGAAGTAGTTTTTGATTTTTTCCTTTTTTAAGGTCTAGAATTATAGAACCAGTATACAAAAGTAAGTGGGAGTTAATTTACTATTAACAAAACAACTTAGAAAATAGGTCATTCTGAATTTTCATTAGCATTGAAAACTAATATATACTTATCGGTGTTATGTTTGAGACTTCTTATATATTAATTTTTTGTACTTAGAATAAAATTTAACTGTAATTATTCCTCCAAATAGCTTTTGCCTACCAAAAAGTTTTGGGAACCTGATGATTCAACAAAAGATGGACAAAAAAGCATATTTCTTGGGGATGATGAATGGAGAGAGACTGCATGGGGAACTTCTCGTAAGTTACTGGTATATGTGTGAGAATTATGAATATATTTAGCATTTATAAGTCATAATGCACCTTCTTTTTTTCAGACAGTCTTTAAATTTTTGCATTTTTTTGTAGAGTTTGACTGTGTTGTCCAGGCTGGTCTCAAATAACTGGGCTCATGCAGTCCTTCTATCTTGGCCTTCCAAAGTGCTGGGATTATGGGTGTGAGCCACCACACCAAGCCCTATCTGTGCACATTTTCTCAACGGCAGCTAAGAAATGTAATTTTAGAAGTATTTGTCACAATAAGATTTTGTTAAATTTTTTTTTAAATTAACTCGTTGTAAAATTCTGTGGCTATTACTAAAAAAATAACATGCTGGTGAGGTTATACACTGCTAGTAGGAGTGTAAATTAGTTCAGCCATTGTGGAAAAAGCATTGTGTCAATTTCTCAGAGAAGTAAAAACAGAATTACCATTCTATCCAGCAATCCCAGTATTGGACATATACCCTAAGGATTATAAATTGTGCTACCATAAGACAACACATGTATGTA
>NW_016107316.1:11858861-11860137 GCF_001604975.1 Cebus imitator | reverse complement strand
AATAGCGTGTTGCTCTGTTGTCTAGGCTGGAGTGCAGTGGCATGATCTTAGCTCACTACAGTCTTGAACTTCTGGGCTAAATATATCCTTTGGCCTCTTCCTCCTGAGCAGCTGGGACTCCAGGCTCACACCATCACATCTGGCTCTTTCTTTTTTCCCCTGAAATAGAGTCTTGCTCTGTCACCCAGGCTGTGGTGCAGTAACCCAGTCTTGGCTCACTGCAACCCCCACCTCCCAGGTTCAAGTGATTCTCCTGCCTCAGCCTCCGGAGTTGCTGGGATTACAGGTGCCTGCCACCACGCCCTGCTAATTTTCATATTTTTAGTAGAGATGGGGTTTCATGTTGTCCAGAATGGCCTCGAACTCATACCTCCAGTGATCTGCCCACCTCAGCCTCCCAAAGTGCTGGGATTAGGCTGTGAGCCACCATGCCTGGCCACATCTGGCTAATTTTAAAAAAATTTTTTGTATAGATGGGATCTTACTGTGTTGCCCAGGCTGGTCTAGAACTTCTGCCCTCACGTGATCCTTCTTCCTCAGACTTGAGCCACCTTGTTTAGCCTATCTGTGTATTATAGTAGTTAGCATATCTAATTTTACTGATTAGTAGTAAAATCTGAGAGGTGTATAGATAGATCATGTATTTTACAAAGATTTTCTTTTTTTATTAAGTTAATACAGTTTGCTTAAGCTCTGCAGAATGACCAAAGTAATAATGAAGACAAATTTCTGGATGGTAATTACCCAGTTACTATTTTTTCAGTGTAAATCACAAGATATTTTCTTCTTCTCTAAGTCACTAAAATATATTAGAAGATTTAAAACTTCTATATAGTGTTTAATTTCATTATTGTTAAAATAATTACCAAAAAGCTAAAATCTAAAAGGAAATTCTGGAAAATGTTGGCAGCAAGTAATTTAGAAAAAAATTTTCTTAAAACATCGTAAATTTTCTTGGAGTTCAACTAATATGTGATACATAATGTGCCAGGTTTAGAGAATACAGAGGTAAATATGACTCTTGTTGTCCTCAAGGAATTTTTATTTCTCTGAATTAGAATTAACCTATATTAGGTTAGACTCATAATTTTAAATATTTAGTAATTTTGACTGGGATACATCTTTCCTACAAATGGCATATTTCTTGCTGAGAGCATGTGTGTTTGATAACTTGGTTGATGGACATTATTTAAAGTTGAATGCACAATTACTTTTTTTTACTAGAATCAGAACCAAAGATGTTTTTTAAATTTTTGTTTATCTTTTTTTTTTTTTT
>NW_016107316.1:11850077-11858486 GCF_001604975.1 Cebus imitator | reverse complement strand
AGACCAAGTTATAAGACTGTCTAATTTTTGTACTTTTGATAGAGATGAGGTTTCACCATGTTGCCCAGGCTGGTCTCGAACTCCTGAGCTCAAACAATTCACCTGCCTCAGCCTTCCAAAGTGCTAGGATTAAAGAAAGGCATGAGCCACTGTGCCCAGCCAACCTAAGTTTTTTTAAGGTGTTGAAAAGCAAAGCATCTTGAGCACAGCATGGCAAAAAGAGATTATTTCAAGATGGATGTTAGGGAAAATGCGAGATTTATGATCACAGTCAATTTTTTGTACCACGTCTCTCCCAACTGATAAAATTTTGAAGATGAGTGTTTGTCTTTTAATAGAAAACATGAGAAAATTAGAAATGAATGGAATTTTGTTTTCCTAACACTTACTGAATGCCAAACACGTTCAAATATGCATAACACCTTCTTGTTTTAAAGGAATTGTTATTCTCATAGAGTCTCTTTCCATGACTGCAGGAGACTTACCAAACTCCCTCCCAGCAGAACCACATTACTTGTGAATATCAGGTTTATGTTCTCTAGCACTTCTTGGCATTTGAACATGCAGGTTTCTGTAGCTGAAATGTCCCATCACCCCCACCTCCCCATTGGTTACCTTTTTTTAACCCCTCATAATCAACTGGAATATCACTTCCATCCGTGATCACAGCACTTTCGGAGGTCAAGTCTGGCAACTGTTTGAGACCAGCTGGGCACTATAGTGAAACCCTGCCCCTTCCCACCAAAAAATAAATAAACAAGAAACACACTTCCTTTGGTGGTATTGATTCTAAGACTTGGAAGGATTGATGTTCATCTTTCTTAATTTTGCTTTTTTTTCTTTAATTTTGCTTTTTTCTTTAAGCTCTGTTGGATTTGAATGCCCATCTTTCGGATCCCATAGTATCATGGATTATATTTTTGTTGAAGCTCTTTTATTCTATTCTAATTGCCTTTTATTAAACCTATACTCTCGAGGACAGACTGTTTTGTTCTCAGATTCTTCATATACACCTCATTGCCTAGCATACAGGAGAATGAATCAATATTTCAACTGTGTAATGAATGGGTAAATGATTGAAAGAAAGGATATAATGGCTAATCTCTTAGGGATGCAGGTACTGAAAAGAGGATGTTTTGATTTAACAAACATGGCAATCGTTTCAAAATTATTACAGTTAATAAAATGATGACTGGCTAGCAGTATGAAATTTGAGCCTCAATAGTTTAAATACTGAGTGTTGTATCTTTCACAAACAAGCCAGACGTACCTTATGGGTTCCTTCAAAAAAGTTTCCAGCAAAAACTATTTTAATGTTGACTCAAATGTAGTACTGTATTTGTGTTCCATTAGCTCTCAGATCTTAAATACTACCTTTACTTTTCATTCCAAAAATACGGAGAAAAAACATATCAAATGAATAATTTTGTTTTAAAATAAGTGGAAAACTTTTAAGCTAGAAGATATTTAGGTTTTTTTTTAAAACCAATAATAGAAAATTCTCTGGTATTACTGATTTTTCCAGACTTACTCACTTATGATTATAGCATTATCGTTATGAGTTCTGATCTGTCCAGTGTGTAACTGTGAACTTGTGAAGTGTTTCTTCCAAATTTAAAGTTTATTTTATTATTTTTATTTATTATTTTATTTTTTGAGACAGAGTCTTGCTCTGTTGCCCAGACTGGAGTGCAGTGGCATGCTCTTGGCTCACTGCAACCTCCTCCTTCTGGGTTCAAGCAGTCCTCCTGCCCCAGGCTCCTGGGTAGCTGGGATTACAGGCGCAGGTCACCATGCCCAGCCAGTTTTTTTGTATTTTTAGTAGAGATATGGTTTTACCACATTGGCCAGGCTGGTCTTGAACTCCTGACCCCAGATGATCCTCTCACCTCAGCCTCTCAAAGTGCTGGGATTACAGGCATGAGCCACTGCTACCAGCCTATCGTTTTTATTTATTTTTCTTGTGGGGGTAGCAGGGCCTCTTGTCACTCAGGCTGGAGTGCAGTGGCACAATCACAGCTCACCAAAGCCTCAACCTCACAAGCTCAGGTGATCTTTCCACCTCAGCCTCGTTGGCAGCTGGGACTATAAGTGCCTGTCACCACATCTGGCTAATTTTTATATTTTTGGTAGAGACAGGGTTTCGCCTTGTTGCCTAGGCTGGTCTTGAACTTCTGAGCTCAAGCAGTCCACCTGTCTCAGTCTCCCAATGTCCTGGGATTATAGGAGTGAGTCACCATACCTGGCTTTTTTTTTTTTTCCTTTTTCTTTTTCTTTACTTTTTTTTTTTTTTTTTTTTTTTTTTTTTTTTTTTTTTTTTTTTTTTTTTTTTTTTTTTTTTGAGACTGGTTCTCACTCTGTCAGAGCAGAGTGCAGGGGTGTGAACATGGCTCACTGCAACCTCAGCCTCCTGGGCTCAGCTCTCAGCTCCTGAGTAGCTGGGACTACAGACCTGTGCTGCCTTGCTTGGCTAATTTTTAAACTTTTTGTAGAGATGGGAACCCACCATGTTTCCCATGCTAGTCGCAAACTCCTCTGCTTAAGTGATCCTCCCTTCCAAAGTGCTGGGATAGCAGTCATGAGCCCCTGCTGTCTGGCTTCTTTTAGGTTTTATCCCTGAGGTTTATGTTATGAATTGTCAAAAGAAGGTTAATTTTTTTAAATGATGTTTATAAGAAACTGATCCTTCAGGTAGTATCCCTTCGAGTATTGTTTCTATCTTCGTTGACTTTTTTGGTTGTACTGTTTTTAACATAGGCTTTTGTTTATTGCCAAATGGCTCTGTCCATCTGTATTTTATTTATTTATTTATTTATTTATATTTTTTCTTATTTTTATTTAATTATTTTTATTTTTTTTTACAAAGATGGGGTTTCACCATGATGACCAGGCTGGTCTTGAACTCCTGACTTCAGGTGATCCACCCACCTCAGCCTCCCAAAGTGCTAGGATTACAGGTGTGAGCCACCGCGCCCGGCCTTATTTTTTTATTTTTTTAAGGCTAGCCAAGTGAAGCAGTGGGAGTGGAGAAAGAACAAAGAAATCTGTAACTGGCTGTGATCAATTAGTTGTAAACACCACTGCACTTGGACCAGCCTCCATCTGTATTTTCAAGATATGTGCTTCAGCCAGTTAGTCTTAATCAAATGAAGAGCTTTTTATAAATATTATTGTAATACTCAAAACAATGTGCTGATTTTTCTTACTTCAGTATATTAATTTGTGTAACTACCTTTTAATTTACAAGTACACGTAGATAATTGTGTTTTTTCTTCACCAAACAGACCATTCAATGTCCCAGCCTATTATGGTACAGAGAAGATCTGGACAGGGTTTTCATGGAAACAGTGAAGTAAATGCAATACTGTCTCCGCGATCAGAAAGTGGAGGCCTTGGTGTGAGCATGGTAGAATATGTACTAAGTTCTTCTCCTGCTGATAAATTGGATTCTCGATTTAGGAAGGGAAATTTTGTAAGTATTTTGAATAAAGAAATATTTAATATTTGCTTGAGAGTTATTTGGTTACATTACTTTTATTTTTTTAAATCAGTTTATTTTTCTGTGCCCTTCCTGTAGCTAAAGGAAATTTTGTGACTTATTGCTGTTCTTTTCTTCTGCTTAGCCACTTAAAAAACATGAAATGATAGAAACACTGGAAATATTTATGGATCTGAACCATGTTGCAAAAGTCAAATTTTACTAATTTTAAAACATAATCTGCAAAATTAAAATTGCTTATTCCTGGTAGTGCTTGATCTGAAAGTAACTAAACAAAATTGTCTACGCATTAAAGAAAATTTTAATCTAGTTTGTGGTGTTAACTGCTTTTCCAGCACCGCTATAGTTAAGGTTGCCTTAGCCCTTCTGTTATAAATTACTAGTTTGTACTCAATTTTTTGGCCTTTGATAAATTAGTTGACTACGAAATTAAATAAGATTCAATGCTTTTATTGTTGACATGCACTATAGTGTAGTTTTAGGTCACCTTATGGTGCCTTTTTTTGTGTTCTATTAAATATTCAGAATCAAACAGATTCTTTTTCCTCAGGGCACTAGAGATGCTGAAACAGATGGACCTGAGAAAGGAGATCAAAAAGGCAAGGCTTCTCCATTTGAGGAGGACCAAAACAGAGATCTTAAACAAGGAGATGATGATGATTCTAAAATAAATGGCAGAGGTTTGCCAAATGGAATGGATGCCGATTGCAAAGATTTTAAGTAAGATTTTAACTTTCTCAAGAAGAAAAGCATATCTTTTTAGGGATTATTATTATTAGTTGATGTGACTGATTCAGACATTTTCATCATTTAGGTTTATTTCCTTTGAACTTTGTGTTAATCTGGACAAATTTTATTTTTTTCTGTAAAGAAAATTAATGATTGTGAATCATTTAAAATAATCTTCAAACCAGTCTCTAAAACAGTGCATTCTGTTGAAGGAGTGATATTAGAAGCTGCACTTACTTTTCTGCTAATATAATAGTCCAAATTTGAACTTTCTCCCTCTCTCTTAAATTTTAGTGAACTGTAGGTTTACTCTGATTTTCCCCCCCCTCTTGGGGGTGCTTTTGAGCACCTTTCAGTGGAGTTTTCTTCCTTCTGAGTATTTATGCCCTGCCTCCCATTTAACTTCTAATCTTAGAAAAGAGGAGACAAAATTAGCTTAGGAGCAGTAATCTTTCTTACAATATATAAGTTTGTGCTAATAGTTAATATTATTCCTGAAAATAGCAAATGGGGAACATATTAGAGACTTTTAAAAGTTAGCTTTAAGCTTATAATTTTTTACATTATAGCTTTTTATTGTCTTTTTATGGCAGTTAAATAAGTACTTTAGCCTTTGGTCTTAGATTAGACAGTATACATTTATCTACATATTAGGGAGTTGTTTCTTTGTACTGATTTTCTATACTTTAATATTTCAGTATTGAGGTGCTTTGGAGCCTGTACCTGAAAATGAGTGTTTCTTTGCGGTCTTATGAACCATGAAATCTTAGATGAAAGAGTATTAGGTATATGGTGGGTGGTATACTTTTACATTTATTGCCTTTAATTATCAAAATAACAATGCTTCTTAGAAACAGTGCCATTTCTATCTGTTGTGAGTGCAAAAAAGCATCCAAAACCAGTAAACCTCTTTTGACAATAAATTTAATGATACTCAATTTTAGAACTTTATTCTGAGTTTGTCCTTCACTATTACCTAATCTAAGTTTTAGTCAAGGAAATGCATTTAAAATTCAGTTGATGATAAAACCTTCAGAGTATATATTTATAATTGAAGTGTTAATACACCATTAACTATAGCAAGAAAATAGCACCACTGATAGCATTACGTTTTTTTCCTAATGTCCTCAATTTTTGTTACATATGAGTTATTTTGTGTGAGAGGTTATTCTTCTCCCCTGAAATATTAATGTGGACTTTACATTTATTAGCAT
This sequence comes from Cebus imitator, assembly GCF_001604975.1. Classification (NCBI taxonomy): domain Eukaryota; kingdom Metazoa; phylum Chordata; class Mammalia; order Primates; family Cebidae; genus Cebus; species Cebus imitator. The sequence continues at coordinate 11,853,044 of NW_016107316.1, read as the reverse complement.
TCTGATTTAATTACATTAAGTTTTAGATATGTGTTCAATTACTAATTATTTTAGATAGAGTATTAGTTACTACTTGACAATGTTAAAATGTATTAACACAGTCAACAGCTGTGGTCATATCGTCACTATGCCAGCACATCATTAATTTCCACATTAACTGATTGATATGTCATCAATATATACATATTGGAGTAGAACAGAAATGATTAAAAGAACTATAGGACACTTTTTTTTAAGAAAAATTGTCTGGTTTTAAAGAATACCCTTTTAGTTTTATCTTTTCTTTCCATATGTTCCAAATGAAAAATGAGCCTTTGGAGCATTCATGTACAAAATTAGGTGTGGCTTAAAGGGAAAGGAGTTAGAAGTCATCTAATTTTGCAAGAACAAAATGGTTGATGTTTAAATCAATTGTAACTTTGCTTAAATATCTATAGAGAACAATTCTTATAATCAAGAGACTGCTTTGCAAACTACACTGTATATGTTACCAAATTTCTTCCAATACAGAGCACCTGAAGTTGGGCAGAGTTAGACAAATGTAGCAGCTGGCACTAAAAGCCAGGTAGAACAGTACTGCCACTTACTTAATATACTCATGTTTAAATATACTGTGAATGCATGGTTACTCTGAAAAATAAATTCTTTTTTACAAAGGAAAGGATCCTATATGAAATATTTATGTATAAAACAAGATAAACGACAAATGAGGATTATGGCTAGAAATGTAAAAATGAAGTTTAGACCATGAAGGTTATTAATAAAAAGAGGAGCCAATGCTTAAAATTTAGTCCAGTGTTAATGAATTCCTTGTGAAAAATTAAGGAGGCTGTATAGTAGTAAGGTCTTTTTATTTTAATGTAGAAAGATCTTTTCTTGCTGTGTATACTTAATTTTTGATAAATGTCATACATTTCCATTTCTTTCTGATGGTTTAAACTGAACTATTTGGTATGAGAAACATGGTCTTTGAAGGGCTTTCATAGAGGGCTTTCACAAATAGTTTCTTTTGTTCTTATTAGTTGGAATCAAAAGGTCATCTCTTAAGTCTCCTCAGTAAGAAAACTGCAGCTCAAAAGATGACATGACTTGCTCAAAATCATTTTTAAAAGACAAAGTCGGGAGTCAGCCTTTTGACTTACTGTGTACAGTGCCTTTTTCCTGTTGCATCTCACATTTTGGCCCCTTAAATAATGAGGACCATAATGATCTCTTATGGCCAGTTTTTTTCTTAAGTATTATTAAGCAGGATGTTATGGCACAATTATGTGTTGAGGGGGCAGGACAGCAGTATGATAAGTGGGTTTTGGTTTTGAGCTTTTTCATATTTGCCACATAATAATCTGTTTATATACTGTTCCTTGTGGCTGTGACTTGAGACAGAGATTTCAGGTAGTATGTAAGTTGTGATGCTGGCCAGTTTTTCTAATTTGTAAAGTTGAGTTATGTTGTTCAGATTGAAGGGAGTAATCATTAATAATACCTCAAATCATGCCATCTCTTAAGTAGAAAGTTATATTAAATAGAAAAAATGTGATAAGGTGGCATAGTGACTCAGAATGCCTTATTCACTGTGTTTTATGACCATTTGTTTTTTGTGATTTTTCTACTTTCCCATTTCATCTTTTGACTTGTTGCTTTTATTCATAATACTTTTCTATTTTCTTTATGTAGTCGTACTCCTGGAAGTCGTCAAGCCTCTCCAACTGAAGTAGTTGAGCGCCTGGGCCCCAATACTAACCCCTCAGAAGGACTGGGGCCCCTTCCTAATCCTACAGCTAATAAACCACTTGTTGAAGAATTTTCAAATCCTGAAACTCAGAATCTGGATGCCATGGAACAAGTTGGTCTGGAATCCTTACAGTTTGACTATCCTGGTAATCAGGTACCAATGGACTCTTCAGGAGCTACTGTAGGCCTTTTTGACTACAATTCCCAGCAGCAGGTAAAGCATGCTCTTTGTTTAAGAAGGTCCTTTTAACTGTATACTGGTTTAGCCTGAAGTGCTATGTGGCATTGAAATGAGTGGTAGGGGTTTTAAGTACTAAATGTTTTATTGATTAAAGTGTCCTTGTATTTGAGAAAGAACTGTTTAAAAGGTTTTATTCAGATTTCTAATTAGAAATGAAAGATTTTGACACTAATCTTTGTATTAAATATTTTCCAAATAGCTCTTTCAGAGGACTAATGCACTAACAGTTCAGCAGTTAACTGCAGCTCAACAGCAGCAATATGCATTAGCAGCAGCTCAGCAGCCACATATAGGTGAGTCTTCATAAGTTCTCATTTTGACCAGACTAATTAAAAAAGTCTTGTTAAAATGTTTAGGATGTTTCACTTCATTTACTGATTGGTGAGGTTTTGTTACTTTTTTGGAACATCTGAGATCAACAAGTAATAGATTATATGACAAAGGTATTCATTAACTAGGGAATTGTTTCTGATTATTTACATCACTGGTTAAATTAAATAAAAATCTGTGATTTGATAAAAGTTGTCATCACATAAGTTTTTCTCCAATGCGAAGCTGAGAAAGTCAGACACCTGGAAATTCAAATTTAGTTATCTGTGTCCATTATCAAGTCAGTATGCTCATTTAAATTATGTGGTCAGTTTTAGAGTAAATGTGATGTGGTGCTGAGAAGAATGTATATTCTGTGGATTTGGGGTGGAGAGTTCTGTAAATGTCTGTTAGGTTTGCTTGGTCCAGGTCTGAGTTCAAGTCCTGGATATCTTTGTTAATTTTCTGTCTCGTTGATCTGTCTAATATTGACAATGGGGTGTTAAAGTTTTCCACTATTATTGTGTGGGAGTCTAAGTCTCTTTGTAAGTCATTAAGAACTTGCCTTATGTATCTGGGTGCTCCTGTATTTGGTGCGTACATATTTAGAATAGTTAGCTCTTCTTGTTGCATTGATCATTTTACCATTGTGTAATGTCCTTCTTTGTCTCTTTTGATCTTTGTTG
>NW_016107316.1:11840012-11848836 GCF_001604975.1 Cebus imitator | reverse complement strand
GCTTGGTCAGTTTGGCTGTTGAAACTTGTGTATGCTTTGTGAAGTTCTCGTGCTGTGTTTTTCAGCTCCCTCAATTCACTTGTATTCTTCTCTAAGTTGTCTATTCTCGTTAGCATTTCATCAGATCTTTTTTCAAGGTTCTTAGTTTCGTTGCATTGGGTTAGAGCATGTTCTTTTAACTCACAGAAGTTTCTTATTACCCACCTTCTGAAGCCTGATTCTGTCAATTCATCACACTCATTCTCCATCCAGGCTTGCTCCCTTGCTGGTGAGGAGTTGTGATCCCTTGTAGGGGGAGAAGCGTTCTGGTTTCGGGTGTTTTCATCCTTTTTGCGCTGGTTTCTTCCCATCTTTGTGGATTTATCCACCTGTCGTCTTTGTAGTTGTTGACTTTCAGATTGGGTCTCTGAGTGGATGTCCAGTTTGTTGATGATGAAGTTATTTCTTTACGTTTCTTAGTTTTCCTTCTAACAATCTAGCCTCTCTGCTGTAGGACTGCTGAAGTCCATTCCAGGCCCTGCTTGCCTGGGGATCACCTGCAGCAGCTGCAGAACAGTAAGGGTTGCTGCCACGCCAGTTTCTTCTTCTGCTACCTTTGTCCCAGAAGGATACCCGCCAAATGTCAGTCTGAGCTCTCCTTTATGAGGTGACTCTTTGGATATACGGGGGTCAGGGAGCTGCTTGAGGAGACAGTCTGTCCTTTATAAGAGCTCAGGTGCTGAGCTGTGAGCTCCGTTGTTCATTTAGAGCTGCTGGGCAGATACGTTTAAGTCTGCTGCAGCAGAACTCATAAACCCCTTTTTTTCCCCAGGTGCTCTGTCCCAGGGAGTTAGGGCTTTATTTGTGAGTTTCTGTTGTGCTGCTGTCTTTTTTTCAGGGCTGCCCTGCCCAGCCAGGAGGCAGCCTAGTCACTGTCTGCCTGTAGAGGCTTTGCTGAGCTGCTGTGGGCTCCGCCCAGCTGCTGTGTGAACTTCCCTGCAGTCCTGTTTATACGGGTGTAGTTAGAGCTGCCTCGGCAATGGTGGCCCACCTCAGTAATGGCGGACTCTGTCTGTAATGGTGGGCTGCCTCAGCAATGGTGGATTACCTCCATAGTGGTGAAGTGCCTCGGTAATGGCGGACGCCCCTCCCCCACAGAGTTGGACCTTCCCGGGTTCAGCTGTGCTTGCTGTGAAACTCTCAACCCAGAGCTTTTCCAATTGCTATTTTTTTGTGGGGGTGGGACCAGCCGAGCCTGATCACCTGGCTCCCTGCCTCAGAACCTTTTTCTTAGTTCAACAGTCAACTCTTTCCCAGGTGTGCCAGTCACCTGTTGAAAAGGTGCCAGGATCTGTGTGATTTCCCGTCCAGCGACCCACTGTGCTGTTCGGCGCTGAGACTCGTGGCGCCTTTTTGCCCACGAAATTCCTGGCCTGGTTCCCTGTTTCAGTCCCCTTTTTAATCAAATGAATGAGTGACTCTGCCTTCCTGGAGCTCCAATCACCAGCCAAAACGGCGCCCAGACCCATGTATTTTGTACAGAGAACCGCAGCCCTGGGGCACTGGCAAAACAGCCACGCTGGCCAAAACAGCTGCGCAGGCCAAACCAACCATACTGCGACCTGTGGGGCTCCTCCACCTGGGATTCTTCTGGCCTTTGGGCAATAAAATCCGTCTGGAAATGTGGTGTCCACTCACCCTCTGCACTTTCACTGGGAGCTGCAATCCTGAGCGGCTCCTAATCGGCCATCTTGGATCCCCCCCCTCCTCTGGTCACATTTTAAATGCACTGTTGACTATATTTGGAAAATTTTAGAATATGAGTTGACAAATGTCTTCTGTAAAGGGCTATTGAATATTTAAAGCTTTGCAGTTCATATGGTTTCAGTCACGACCACTCCACTGTCCTGGTATAGCATGAAAATGGTCATTAGATATACATAAATATTGCCATGTTCCAGTAAAACTTTACTTACGGATTCTGAAATAGGAACTTCAAGTAATTTTCATGTGTTTGAATTTTACTGTTTGAATTATTGAAAAATATTAAAACTATTTTAGCTAGTTTTTACAAAAATAGATAAGACACGAGGCTTGCTGGGCGTGGTGGCTCACACCTGTAATCCAAGCACTTTGGAGGCCAAGGTGGGTGGATCACCTGAGGTCAGCAGTTCAAGACTAGCCTGACCAACATGATGAAACTCCATTTTATATATAAAATAAAAATAAATAAAAATTTTAAAAAAAAAGACACGAGGCTTAACCCATGGGCTGGGCCAGACAGAAATAATAGAATAGATGAAAAGAAAAAGGCACGGTTGTGTGGTTGATTGGGAAGTTCCTGTAGTACAAGGAGTTGAGAAAGAATTCATAGAGGGGTATAAATTGGCAATGAAGCCAGGTGACCTGCGGATGGCTGGAAGAGGAATAAACAAACAAAAAGGGGCCTATACAGTATAGCCATTGGGGTTTGAGTTATAGTAACCATGTAAGAGCTCCCCAGCTACTAATGAAAGACTTGGTTTGGAGATTTGACCCTATAATATGTAGTTCAGGCAATTCTGATACCACATAATAGACAAGTGAGTTCAAGAGAAACTCTCATGTAAGATAATGTTTCAAACAAAAATGACAGTACAGACAAGAAGGATCAGCCAGAAAACATGTTGCAGAGTTCTGAGATACAGAAGGGAACTTTAAAGTTGTGCCAAGAATGTAAGAGTATATTCAGAACCTTAAGGGATAAAGGACTTAAGCCATCAGAGATCATCAGAGAAGTCTTAAAACAACAGACTGCTGTGAAAAGGAGACATTTCATGGTCTCATACATTGAAAAAATAGTTCTAAATGGGCGGCATAATTGTCTGTCACCTACCACTAAATGAATTAGGAAATAAAACTTAGATGGTTGCCCAGAACACTAAAATTCCCCATAGTAATCAAGACATGGGATACATAAAGAAGAAATGAAAAGCTGTGGAATGAGTTAGGGAGTAAGTAAAGATATGCAAACATTTGTAAAGAAAACTATAAACTTTTCCAGAAGTCTTGAATAAATGGAGACGTGATTTTTCTGGGGAAAACTCAGCATTGTAAAAATGTCAGTTCTCCCTAAATTAATGTGTGTATTTAATATACTCTTGGTCAGAATCCCCTTAGGTTTTGTTTTGAAACTCCAAAGCTTGATTTTGATGCTTGTCTCAGAAAAGTAAACAGAAAATTAATGGAAAACTGAAACTCAAGTGGAGGAGGAGGACTTGCTCAACCATATTGTTTTGGAGCACAAGGGCTCGCTGCCTGATACAGTAGAAGCCAGTGCTATGGCATCAAGTTTTTGAGAAAAGAAAGGCTTTTTTTGTAGGTCAACCAACAAGGAGATGGGAGTCCAGCTTTAAAAGGGCTGTGCTGGCTTTAAAAGGGAGTAATTTTTATTAGAAATGCCTTAAGGGATGGATTTTGAGATTATTAAGCAATTGGTGGAAGGAATGGGGAGACCTGGAAAGTCCTTAGCATGCACCTCTTCATGCCTCCTCATGGGTCGCATGTGCAAATTGTTGCGGGGGAGTTAGTATGAAATGTGGAAATTTGGGCTGTGATGTCAGCAGGCTTGTTCTGCACAGACTCCATTTGTCCCTATTGGTTTTAACTGATTTTAGCCAGTTTTGTTATCTTACAGAGTTTCTGCATTTCTTTCTGCAAGGTCTTTCTTTTCATAACTGCGATCCTGCAAACTCAATTTTTACTAGTCACTGCTTTCTTTAACTTTTTGGAGCATGGTTTCAGTTTTTTAAAACAATTACTATTTATGATGATTAAAATAGTGTGGTACTGGACTCAAAATATACGAGTAGATCATTGAACAAGATCACTTGGAAATAGATCGGTGTGTGCGTGCATGCTTGTTTAGGGTAGAGTGATGAGATGAATTTAAAATCAATGGCAAAAGAATGATTATTTGGAAAATAGCTTGGGGGTTATTGAGTCTCATTCCTAATGGATTGAAATTTTTAATGAGAAAAACAAAAGCATAAAAGATTGGATACATTTGTCTTGTTGATAGCCAAACAACTATGAATTAATACAAATTTTAAAAAAAATTTTACATTTATTTTACCTATTAAGTTGGCAGCTCATCAAAATGTTTGATAATATACTGTTTTGGCAGGAGTGTAAGTGGCACTCCTACTTTTGGAATCTAAACTAGTAAAGTTTTCCTGGAAGATAATCTAGAAATGTGGATCAAGAATTTATATGACAAAAACAGAAAAGTCAGGTGTGGTGGCACATGCCTTTTCTATGCTACTGGAGGTTGAGGCGGGAACGTCAGTTGAGCCTGGGAGTTTGAGGCCAGCCTGAATCTCTTAACATAGTGACACATTGTTTCTTATAAAAGAGAATTTATGTTTTTATTCATTGAAGTAAATTTTTGTAAGGAAATAGTAATGTACAGACTTGTATAGAATGATAGCATTGTTTATTTATAGCAAAAGATTATGAACTATCTAAGTATATTAAGGTAGTAGACTGATTATATCATGTTCCTTCTATATGGAAGAATACATATTATGTAGCCATTAAAAATAAAGAGTGGCTGGGCACAGTGGCTCACACCTGTAATCCCAGCACTGTGGGGAGGTCAAGGCGGATGGATCACTTGAGCCTAGGAGTTCAAGACCAGCCTGGGCAATATGGCTGAACCCTCTCTCTACAAAAAATACAAAAAAAATACTGATATGGTAGTGTACACCTGTAGTCCCAACTACTCAGGAAGCAAAGGTGGGAGGATCACTTGAGCTTGGAAGGTCAAGGCTGCTGTTTGCCATGATCATGCCACTGCACTCCAAGCCTGGGCGACAGAGCAAGACCCTGTCTCAAAAATAAAATAAAATAAAATAAACTAGTTATGTGTCTGTAAACAGAGATCTATGGTTAATTGATAAGTGAAAAGGTGTATTAAAGTACCATTATAGATTAGAATACAAAATGTGTGAATATGCATGCATTTAAAAATCGAGGAGGATATAAAACATACCAGGAAAGGTTACATGAGGAGTTTCACTTTCTACTTTATGTCTTCCAGTATTTGAATTTTTAATAACAATCTTTTTATCATAAAATTATAAAATATTAAATAATCCTGACTTTTAGATTTATTTTTTTTATTTTATTTTTTTTTTTTTAGTGGTGTAAGTAAAACAGGAATCCTGATACATTATTTTCTACTTTTGGGATAAAGATAGTTCATAATAGATGAAGCTGCAAACCAAAAGATATCCGAGACAGGTCTCAGTCAGTTTAGATATTATTTTGCCAAGGTTAAGGACATGCCCATGACATAGCCTCAGAAGGTCCTGACAACATGTGCCTGAGGTCTTTGGGGCACCACTTAGTTTTGTACATTTTAGGAAGATGTGAGACATTAGTCAGTATATGTAAGATGTACATTGGTTTGGTCCAGAAATGTGCGACAACCGGAAGCTGGGTGGAGGCTACCAGGTTATAGGTAANATGATTGCATTCTTTAGAGTTTCTGATTAGTTTTTCACTGAATGCACAATTTACAGGAATAGTCAGTTATGCCTTAGTCTGGCTTAGTGAAGAAATAGATATGTTTTTGTCTCATATAAGCAGAGGGATGACTCTTGAGCGCTGCCTATCCGTTGTCCACAAGGAATTTCCTTTCAGGCAAATTGTGAGGCAGGTATGTACCTTTTTTTTTTTTTTTTTTTTTTAAACTTTGTAGCCATCTTATTTAGGAATAGAATGGGAGGCAGGTTGCCCGGTGCACTTTCCAGCTTAACTTTTCTTTTTTGGCTTGGTGATTTGGGGGAGGTTTATTTTACTTTCACTAACCTGAGTGGAATCTTGCAACCTTTTTGACCTAGGGCATAGTTAAAAATGTGACTCAACAAATGGCTTTAAAATGAAAAGATTTTACTGAACTCATAGTTTAATTCATATTTTCTTCATAAAAAGTGTAAACTAAAATAAAATTCTAAGCCCCCAGCAACCATCTGAATGGACTTCCTTCTTGGCCAGGGTGCCCTTAAAATTTCACCTGAAAGACTGGTTCAGGCTGTGATGGAAGCAGAGGTTGGACATGTGTTATTTTATTGGTTCAAGCTGTGATGGGAAGTAGGGGTTGGACGTGCTTCATTAGACCTCTCCCGTGCTCACATCAGCACAGACCCTAAGTCTGAGAATAAACACTTATAGACTATACTCTTTGAAGCCTGCTACCTGGAGGATTCACCTTAATGATAAATCATTTGTTTCCACAACCTCTTATTGCAATCCAGGCATTTTCTTTTTGTTGATTCCAGGTCTTTAGATAAACTCAACCAATTTGTCAACTAGAACATTTTTAAATGTACTCGTTGCCCTCATACTTGCCACAGAATACATCTCTTCAATGTCAACTCTTTTCATAGATAAAAGCAGATTTCTCAAATGGCTGTGTTGTGCCTAGGCATGAAAGCAGTGTTGTGGCTTATATTTTTAAAAATTAAGTAGGTTATAGAAAATGATTGTATATGGGGAAAACTCTCTCTAAAACCATGTTGTTATTTATTTAGAAGACAGAGTCTCACTTTGTTGCCCAGGCTGGAGTGCAGTGGTGTGATCTTGGCTTGCTGCAACCTCCACCTCCTGGGTTCAAGCAACTATCATGCTTTAGCCTCCCAAATAGCTAGGATTACAGGCATGCTAATTTTTATATTTTTAGTAGAGATGAGAGGTTTCACTATGTTGGCCAGGCCAGTCTTGGACTCTTGGCCTCAAGTGATCTGGCTACTTCGGCCTCCCAAAGTCCTGGAATCACAGGTGTGGGCCACCATGCCCAGCCTAAAACCTTGTTTTTCCTCTTTTCTCACACCATGACAACACAGACTACTAGGCGGTTTTCCCCACACACCAAGCAGGAGACACCAGCGGGGTGTCCTCTAATTCAGTTCCAACGCTGTCTACCTAGATAATGTCAGATCCCAGAAGTTGAGGCCTCAGTCTCCAAGACTGCTTTCCACCCCCAACACATACTAGTCACAAGTCTGGGCCTCCAGAACTTCTGACTGACTTTAAGTTGGAGTTCTCACAAGCCCCTCTTTGGGTTTGATTTGCTGGAGTGGCTCACAGAACACTTACTACATTTACTGGTTTATTATGAAAGATACTGTAAAGGATACAGGTGTGCAGAGCCGTGTAGGGCGAGGTATGAAAGAAGGGGGGTGTGGAGCTTCCATGCCCCCCCGAGCGTGCCACCCTTAAGGAACCTTCACATATTCAGCTATCTGGGAGCTCTCTGAAGCCAGTCCTCTTGGATTTTTATGGAACCATTCTTTCCCCCAGATTGTAAGGTAGAACCCTCTCAAGGGAGGGTCTTAAGACCCACAGCCTGAAAGGTGGGGGAACAAACATTTGAGTGAAACGAGGGTAGAAGGAGAGCCTGCCCTTGAGGGCTAACAAAAGACTAACAAGGGCTACGGGAACTTTTGGGGAGAACCATTTCATAACACCACCATGATAAATGGAAAATTTAAGTACAGTAGAATGTAGAGTTGTATTGGCACTTCATAGGGACAAATTTTGGTTGTGAGACTTGTTTGTGGCATATGTGTATATGGACACTAGAAGGTTGTGAAGTGTCTTTCGTATTGTAGATCACAGTTAAACCTTTGAAAGCTACTATAAGACGGTTGAAAAATAGTTTATGAATTTTGATTTTAAGGCCTAGTAAGATATGTTGTCCTTTTGAATACTTTTTTAAAATGTTGCTTTTATTTATTTATTTTTTTGAGACGGAGTCTCTCCTTGTTGCCTAGAGGCGTGATGTTGGCTCACTGCAACCTCCGCCTCCTAGACTCAAGTGATTCTTGTGCCTCAGCCTCCTGAGTAGCTGGGGTTACAGGTGTCTGCCAACACGCCCAGCTTATTTTTTGTATTTTTAGTAGCAACGGGATTTCACCATGTTGGCCAACCTGGTCTTGAACTCCTGAGCCCAGGTGATCCACCCACCTCGACCTCCCGAAGTGCCGGGATTACAAGCATGAGCCACTGCGCCTAGCCTATTATTTTTTATTTATTTTTGAGACGGAGTGTCATGAAGTAGTATTTTTCAGTAGCTATGGTCAAAAGACCTATACAATAATTGTTCAACATCTAAGAGTTTCTTCTTTCTTTAATGAGTACTGCAGATGTATATTTTTAAATCTTTTTAGCCTTTACTAAATTCATATGGGCATATGTTACACTCAGAAGTGGGCTTAAAGTCACTAGCCTTTAAGTTCTTTCTTGTTTCCCTATTGACTGAAGGGTAAACTCCAAACTACTTAGCATGAGCCAGGAAGTTTTCATTGGTCTTCATGCTGGTTATAGCATCAGTTTTATTTTCTCTTACACCGTACCCTACTCCTTCCAAAGTTTATTAGACGTTCCTCCTCTCTCTGCCCAGAGCACTTAATATGCTAATATTCTATTTGCTAATTTACCTGTTTTTCTCACCAGATGGAGTGCTTTTTGAGGGCAGAATTGTATATTCCTGCCTCACTGAATTCCTAGCTCATGATGTGACTATGTAAGATTGAGTGAAAAGCTGCTATTCACCAGTAGCAGTTCTAGCTCTCACATTTATTTTGTGCCAGTCACATGCTAATACTTACTGTACAGTCATTTATTTTAACATACCCCTAGCGACTGTATAGTTGTTATGTCATAATCGGTATCACATTTAATTCTCACAATAGTTCTGTAAAACAGCCATTTCTTTTTTTTTTTTTTTTTTTTGAGACGGAGTTTCGCTCTTGTTACCCAGGCTGGAGTGCAATGGCGCGATCTCGGCTCACCGCAACCT
>NW_016107316.1:11827391-11839982 GCF_001604975.1 Cebus imitator | reverse complement strand
CCACCATGCCCAGCTCATTTTTTGTAGTTTTAGTAGAGACGGGGTTTCACCGTGTTGACCAGGATGGTCTCGATCTCTTGACCCCGTGATCCACCTGCCTCGGCCTCCCACAGTGCTGGGATTACAGGCGTGAGCCACTGCGCCCGGCCTAAAACAGCCATTTCTTACATGAAAACTTTAATTAGAGTTAGCGGTACATGCCTAAGGTCACTTAATAAAAATTTGAATCATTATGCACACTCTCCTTCCCCCCACTTCACACCAGATTCAGAGTAGAAATGTTTTTATCTAATGAAAAAAATCATACATTACATTGTTGTTTATTATTTCTCCCCTTGTAAAATACAGCTGGTGTATTCTCAGCAGGCCTTGCTCCAGCTGCATTTGTGCCAAATCCATACATTATTAGTGCTGCTCCTCCAGGGACCGATCCGTATACTGCAGCAGGATTGGCTGCAGCAGCTACATTAGCAGGTAACATACTATTTATTCATCCCTATTATGGTTGCTTTTTATTGTATTTGGTTTTGGTTGTAAGCTTTATTTTTATCTGTTTGGCCAATTTGAAATTCCTAAGAAAAACTGAAACATTATCCAGAATGAACTAAAGTTTCCAGGAAGTTAGTACTGTTTTTCAGCTGTAACGCTACAGAAAAAATCTTAAGCAATAACTTTTCTTCCTTTACGTAATTGGTTTATATTTCAGCTTTATAGTTTTAGAAATCTATTGTAAACCGTGAATCTCCGTTTTGATGACCAACCCCATTACTTACACGGACAATGCAAAGTAAAATTACTTATCAGAAAATAAAATAGAGGTAGGTGGCCTACATATGTAGGCCAGGGATAGAATAGAGAAAGGTAAACAGATACAGTAATTCTGAGAAAATATGTATCTAAAATTTCTTGAACAATGCTAAAATGTACAAACAAATTGGGGGACAGAAAGTTTGGGTCAAGTTGGAAAGAACTTACTAAAAACATTCAGCCTGAGACTACCACTCAGAATCTGAAATAAAAGCCAAAGCTGGCCCAGTGCAATGGCTCACACCTGTAATCCTAGCTCTTTAGGGCGCCAAAGCGCCCAGCCTCGGTGACAAAGTGAGACTGTCTAAAAACAACAAAAGCAAAAAGCTGTATTTATTGTCTGTGTAAGTAAGGAAAAGTTGTGCCCTGATCAGGCAGCCTTATTTGAGCAAAGCAATTTGCTGATCTTAGTTAGGGTTATTGGGAAGAGTTGGTTTCAGGTTGAGATTCCAACAAAGACAGAAATGAGTTAGTCCGAGGCACAATTTATGTTGGTTATACAGGCAAGAATATGTTGATGTCAGCCTTAGAATTTTGTTTATTGGAATGAGTCTACTAATGGGCTGACCTTGAAAACTTGAGGCTGTCACTGGTTTTTTTGGCTTTAAGTGATATCTTCACTGAAATACTGTCACTAATCAGTTTGAAATCTACTTCTGACAGTCTTTTTTCAGGACACTGACTTTTAAAGTGAAGATCTTGTTTTAAAAAGCAGGGGGAAGAAATTTCAAATTTATATTTGATATCTTAGCTACCAGAATGAAACTAAGCTGTCACTCATTTGTTTTTGGTGTGGACTTGGATATGATGTTATAAGGATGTGAGCTTTTCTGGTGGCCTTTAACTGGATGGTAGTATATAAAGAGTTGTTATATGTAACAGAGAACCATTAACAGGTGGGCCCAAAAGAAGTAACTTTAAGAGGTCTTTTAGTTCGTGTATAAGCATTCTATGCATTTTGGACCTAGGCTTTCTAGGATCAGCAGTGTCCAGTAGAAATACAACGTGAGCGAGAAAATGTAGTTTAAGATTTTGTACTACCCACATTATAAAAATGAAAAACAATAAAATTAATTTCAATGAAATTGTTTGATTTGTCCCATTGTATCCAAAATATTATAATTTCACCATGTCAATAAATTCAGGCTCCTGGCTAGGTTGGATGAGTTTCTAGATAGATGTCATTAATAGAGTTTATAAAACTCTATTGTTTTATAATGTAGCCTTTTTTTGGTAAACTCTATTCAGTGTTTTAATAGCTCTCATTTTAAGTTCAGCTTACCTGACTATCAAACATCTGTCAGAAATATATTTTGGCTTTTAAGTTTTTAAAGCTTTTTATTTTAGTGATTCAGTCAAATATACTGGGCTTTTTTCCCCTTTGAATGCAACAGGAAACTGAGAGTTTGTCTTTTAAAAATATATTAATATAAATTAAGATGTCCTAAAATTCTACTGATATGATTTTAGGACATGTTTGTTATGTAAGTCAGGAATCATGACATTTTATTAATTACTTTAATGGTGAAGCTTATTATACATAAAACTATTTACTCTCCAGGAATTAAATATTATCTTGAATAAAGTAGACTAGAGCCAGGAACATTTCAGTTTTATTTTCCTAGTTTGCCTTCTTCTGTTTTTCTTTGTACTTATATTATCTAGTTTTTTCTTGTCTTGACTCAGTTTCATTTTCCTAACTACATAGACACTGATGTCTCATTTGTTTTCATATAATTTGCAGTTGTTTTGTGATAATTTTGACTAACTCTGAAATATGAAAAATATCTTAAAATTTAAGATTTTCGGCCGGGCGTGGTGGCTCACGCCTATAATCCCAGCACTTTGGGAGGCCGAGGCGGGTGGATCACGAGATCAAGAGATCGAGACCATCCTGGTCAACAAGGTGAAACCTCGTCTCTACTAAAAATACAAAAAATTAGCTGGGCATGATGGTGCGTGCCTGTAGTCCCAGCTTCTCGGGAGGCTGAGGCAGAATTGCTTGAACCCAGGAGGCAGAGGTTGCGGTGAGCCGAGATCGTGCCATTGCACTCCTGTCTGGGCAACAACAGTGAAACTCCGTCTCAAAAAAAAATTTAAGATTTTCAAGCATGCTTGGTACCAAAATGTTCCCAGTTTTATGTTATAGATTGGAAAGTAAAATATTTTAAAATTATTTTGTGGCCAGGTGTGGTGGCTCACGCCTGTAATCCAAGCACTTTGGAGGTCAAGGAGGGTGGATCACCTGAGGTTGGAAGTTCAAGACCAGCCTGACCAACATGGTGAAACCCCGTCTTTAAAAAAATAAAATAAAATTATTTTGTAATTCATCTTTGTAGTCAGAAAATTCTCTCATGAGAGAAGTGATGGATTGAGTATTTTTAAAAATCTTAGTTTTATGGAGTCTGTGTTCCCTAAATATATTATTTGTGTCAGTGTCAGACCCATAAATTGGCATTCATTAAATGTTGAATAGATAGTTGAATGTCCTGTCAGTTTATTGGTAGCCTTGAGGTTGGGTTCTCATTTTTTCCCTTGAAGACTGTTGCTGTCACCCATCAGTACTTTGTCTCTTATTATAAAGACATGTTCTTCTCTAAGTCTTTTTCCTACCCCCTTTATAATCTAATGATAGGCAACTAATCTCATGTCTCTATATAATTTAGTAACTTCTTTTGTGGGGGGTCGGGTGTGGGGTTTAGGTCCAGCGGTGGTTCCACCTCAGTATTATGGTGTTCCATGGGGGGTGTATCCAGCCAACTTATTTCAGCAACAAGCTGCAGCTGCGGCAAATAACACAGCCAATCAGCAAGCAGCATCACAAGCTCAGCCTGGACAGCAACAGGTAGGCCTGCCTTTTATTAAGTAATACCAAGTAGTCTTTGAAATTCTTTGCGCTCCTGATGTTTAAGGTTTATGTTTTTTGACTTTTGCTTTCTCAGCATATAACATAATACCTGACGTATAGTTGATACACAAGTATTTATGCGTGAAGTTTTTTTTCCCTAATCAGTATTATGTGAATTTAAAGATTTGGTTGTATTCAGTTTCTGTTATTTTGCAGTCTTGAAATCTCTAGCAGTTTCTAAATTTCTTTTCATCACTTTTTATTAGTATGTTAATAATGTTCCTATTATTAACTTTAATTATAGTTAATTATTTCTTCAAGTATTTAAATTACAATTTTAAATGTTAATGCATTTCTGATCAGTAAAAGATTACTAGATATTTTATATTTTTAACCAAGAAATGATAAAATATTTTCACTAACATTTAGCTTTAATTTCCAGAAAAAGAAAGATGTTTATTATGGGATTTATCTTTAAAATTTCAGCCCTTTTTAGGCTGGGCACGGTGGCTTGGACCTGTAATCTCAGCACTTTGGGAGGCCGAGGCGGGCAGATCACAAGGTCAGGAGATCAAGACCATCCTGGCCAACATGCTGAAACGCTGTCTCTACTAAAATATAAAAAATTAGCTAGGTATGGTGGCACATGCCTGTAGTCCCAGCTACTCGGGAGGCTGAGGCAGGGGAAATCACTTGAACCCGGCAGGTGGAGGTTGCAGTGAGCCGAGATCGCACCACTGCACTCCAGTCTGGTGACAGAACAAGACTCTGTCTCAGGAAAAAAAAAAAAAAAAAAAAAATTCATCCCTCTTCAAAAGAACTTGGTAAATCTTAAAACACTGTAATAAATATCAGAATTCTGGTTTTCACATTCCTTGTATTTATACCAAAGAAGCCGCTGAATTAAAAGTATAGTGTTACTAGGAAATTAAACTTTATTTTGAATTTCCTTTAATATATTTTAATTCTTTACTTTTTTTTTCTTTTTTTTGAGTTAGTCTTACTCTGTGCCTAGGGTGGAGTGTAGTGGTGCCATCTCGCCTCACTGCAACCTCCGCCTCCTGGGTTCAAGCGAGCCTTATGCCTCAGTCTTTCCCAAGTAGCTGGGATTACAGTTATGTGTCATCCTGCCCTGCTAATTTTTTCTATTTTTAGTAGAAATGGGGTTTTACTATGTTGGCCAGGCTGGTCTTGAAGTGTTGGGATGACAGGTATGAGCCACTGCACTTGGCTAATATAATTTAATTCTAAATAGATGCTCTGTTGAAGCTGTCTTTGACTCAATCCTTGAGTCACTTCATTGTTTAATAAATCATTTTTTAATCTGTATCTTTGGACAAACATATGTCACATTAGCTTAAAATATGCACACCTGTGTTTGATGCTTACTTATAGGGAGGGACTTAAAATGACTCCTTCTTGTCCTGAGTTGTTTAAAATTAATGATTAAGTTTATCATGCTTGTGTACGATTGCTACAACAGCTATGTATTCCAGAATAGTAAACCTTGACCAGACTTAAGTTTTCACTTTGTTTTGATAAAATCTTGTGTTCTTTTTAAAATATATGTTTAAAAGCAGCTTTTACCCACTTTTATTAAGGCTTCTAAATCCTGAAAACTTGGTTTGGTCTGCGTCAGTCTCATAAAAAATTCACAATTTATTTGCCTTATCTTTCCGTATTTCTGTTTTCAGCCTTAGAAAATTTTAATACAATCTAATTTTAGGCCAGGCACGGTGGCTCCTGCCTGTAATCCCAGCACTTTGGGAGGCTGAGGCATGTGAATCACTTGAGGTCAGGCGTTCAAGACCAATCTGGCCAACATGGTGAAACCCCGTCTCTACTAAAAATACAAAAACTTAGCCAGGCATGGTGGCATGCACCTGTAGTCCCAGCTACTGGGGAGGCTGAGGTGGGAGAATCACTTAAACCCAGAAGGCAGACGTTGCAGTGAGCCAAGATCATGCCATTGCACTTCCAGCCTGTGTGACAGTGAGGCTTTGTCTCTTAAAAAAAAAAGAGAGAGAGAGAAAAAAAACATCTAATTTTAAAGTCTTTTATCTAAGATTTTGCCATTCTTCCCACTCCCAAACAAAGCTTAAAAAAAAAAAAAAAACTACTAACTGTCAGCAATGGGCCTGGCGGCTGAGCTTTGGGGCTCTACGCACCGACTTGGGGCCGGGGGCGGGGAAGTGGGGGATCAGGCGGCTGAGGCCAGGACTTTGGACCCCTCCTGGGTGAGCCATGGGGCAGCAGCACGCGGAGCAGTAGTGGCGACACAAGCACCTGGAGTCCTTTTATGAAAAACCTCCCCCTGGGTTTATCAAGGAAGATGAAACTAAGCCAGAATACTGCGTACCAGATGTACCAGGCAATGAACATGCCAGAAAATTTCTGGCTTGAACACCAACTAAAGGACTTCAAATGCCACTGAGGAAAGAAATCAAAGTTATGCAGTTACTTTTCATTGGACTGCTTCATAATTTCTTGGTGATGGAACAGTCATTTCAAAAACAACAAGGTTAAAGGATGCTTGGGTTGGCATTGCAAATGGTACAGTCACCGAATCGGTGACAAAGAATGCCCTTTCTTTATTAGAGGCAACCAAAAGTTAGAACAGTTCAGAGTAGCACATGAAGATCCCATGGATGACATCATATGAGGCAATAAAAGACATGAAAAGGATGTAAAGATACAGCAGTTAAAACAGTTACTGAAGGATTCTACCTCAGATGAAGATGGGAGCAGCTCCGGTTCCTCTGAAGTAAAGAGAAACACAAGAGGAAGAAGAGCGAAAGAAAAGAAAAAGAAGAAAAAACCGGAAGCACAAATCTTCCAAGTCAAATGAGAGTTTTGACTCAGAGTGACAAGGACTTGACTTGTTCAACATTCACTTCTCAAGAATTAAACATTGTGGCCAACGAACAGAGTAAGATGCAGTCAGAAAGTACCAGGATAGAGACGCGCCACCTGCCTTCCAGTGAAGGTGCAGCCCCAGGAGAGGGCGTGTCTCCCTCCAGGTGCCTCTGGGCAGAGGCTGATTTTAAGCAGGAAAGATTCTTTGATGTTGTCCTCCCTGCTGGTCACCTGAGTTTACGATTCCTTTAAAATATCTTCCACAAGGTGGCAGGACTGAGGTAATCGCTGAGGCGCGTCTTCCAGGCCCTGCCGCAGCTTGTGCCCTTCATAGTGCGGACTCAGTTCCCATGGACATCAGGCTGGAGTCTTCTCTGTTTTCAAGAATAATGAAAGCTCATTATCATTATTTTTTTAAACTACTTGTTAAAGAGCACAAATATTAGAAATAGTTTTTAACCTCCATGTTGATTTATAGATTGTTCTAGTTAAGAGCTAGCGATTGTGTTTTTGATATTAATGTATTTTGTGATTTTTCATGCTAAATCTACATTTCTTTGCTGTAAATGTTTAAAGAATATCCAAAGGCTATTTGTAATAAATACACAGTTGTCCAAGATAAATTTACTTATCTGTTATTTTATATTGATTTTAAGAAAATTGTTTTACCTTTATAGGTTCTCCGTGCTGGAGCAGGTCAGCGTCCTCTTACTCCCAATCAGGGTCAGCAAGGGCAGCAAGCAGAATCACTTGCAGCAGCTGCAGCAGCAAATCCAACTTTGGCTTTTGGTCAGGGTCTTGCTACTGGCATGCCAGGTATACAATTAGTCATTTGTGGAAATTTGAATAGATTTAAAATGTCAAGTGCAGGTACTCACACTGAAGAGTGAAAAAAATCAAACTATTTAAAATCTTGCCTACCTTGTAAAAAAATATTTAGAACTCAGATGCTAATAATTGAAATCAGTATTGATTGTGAGACTCAGTGACAGGAATGGCAAATAAGTATCAGAATTCTCAGCACAGCCATTTTTCATAACATCTTTCTATTTAAACCTAGCCCAGAATTTTTGATATATTGCTTCAAGAAGTAAAACCAGTTGTTGAGAGTTGATAGGCAAGACAGAACCTATTTGCCACTCCTGTCTTGTAAGAATAGTCATTTAGTTAATACCAGAAGAGTTTGCAGCTAATGTTTCTTACTTTGAACACTGTTTAATCTTGTTTAGCCCATTTCTAGTGTTTAAAACTATTATTGATAACTTAATAGCAAGTGTCTATAATGTATCTATGAAAGCCCAATATAAAAAATTATAGTATAAAATTTCTACTCATTGCTACTGTACAACTTTTGGGAAAGGGCAACAAAGTACTTTTTTGTGGAATGATTAAAATCACTAATAATAATGGAGGAAGGAAGGTTTTTTCCTAAGGCAAAAAATGCAGCACTTGTTTTTAAACTTTAAAGCTATATTTTAATATCAGTAGATAAGGCATAACTTGCCATTCTCTTTACTTCTGAAGATTTAAGTATGCCTTTTTTCACTTTTGGTATATCAGTGGTTGTCCCTGTATGGGTTACTTATTAATGATATTTGAGTTCCAATTTCTATTTAATTGTAATGCAGTTTACTTTTCTATTCAGAAGGAAATATGTTCAGCGTATTGGAAGAAAATAATGACTTGCATGATTGAGAGTTTCTTTTTATATTAAGTACTTGTAAATACTTTGGCATGTTGTTTGAAGGATTTCTATTTCAATTACATTCATTCTGTTTTCTCTGGAATTCTCTAAAATCTGAATTTATCATCTTGTCTGGTTCACCGGATAAAGAGAAGATTTTCATCCTGCTGTTCTTGAAATACAAATGATAGTAGAATGGGTGGCATTCTCATTATTTTACTTTTTATACCCCAGCCATATATTTTTGCTTCCTGGACTCTACTGTCATGGAGTCATTGTGGATTAAAGACCTTGGCAAAAGCAGATTTTTGAGAAATGGACTGTGAAGCTGAAGTTGTTTTAGGCACTTGGAGGTTGGGCCGAAAAGAAGTGAGCTGGGCGTTTTTGAGGACCACTAAGACTATTTTGGGTTCTTAGGTTTTAGCAATATGTAGAATGGGGAAAGGTGTTATGGAGTATAACAGTTTTCCCCTGCTTAACTTCCTCTGTAGAACCTGGAATTAAGAGAGTGCTTCTGGCCTGCATGTATTTGCTGTGTCCTGTAACTGTCATTGATCCTCCTAGGCTCTTGATACTTGCTCTGTTAACTCATTTCTTATAAAATACCTTTGCTCTTTTATATTCAGCTCATAGTTTTATTTCTTCCTCTTTTCTTTTTTGAGATGGAGTCTTGCTCTGTCGCCCAGGCTAGAGTGCAGTGGTGCGATCTTGGCTTACTGCAACCCCTGTCTCCTGAGTTCAAGCAGTTCTTGGGCCATAATGTGATCTGAGTTCACTGCAACCTCTGCCTCCTTGGTTCAAGCAATTCTTGTGCCTCAGCCTCCCTAGTAGCTGGGATTACAGGGGCGTGCCACCACGATGGCTAATTTTTATATTTTTTGTAGGGACAGGGCTTCACCATGTTGGCCAGGCTGGTCTCAAACTCCGGACCTCAAGTGATCCGCCTGTCTTGGCCTCCCAAAGTTCTGGGATTTGAGCCACTGCACAAATAAAATCAAAGTATTTTGCTCTTAATTTCGTCAACTTCAATCATAGAATTTAGTTTTATATTCATATTTCTTCTTTATCTTCTCTGAGAAAGCTCTTTTTCCTTTCTCTTTTGCTGCTGTTCAATAGTGAATTCTGTTAATAATTATAGAAAAACAACTTTTTTTGTATTTGTCTAAAAACAGTTGATTGTATCTTTTTAGTGATGATAAAAAATAGGTAATACATGTCTTAAAGTGTATTACTTAATCATTTGAGCCACAACCTTTAGCTTTTTTAGAAATAGCAATGTAAAAACCACTCAAAAGAAGGACTTTACTAGAATTTATATTTATATGTTTCGGTGACTTTTGGGCTGTTCACATGATCTCCTCACGCTAAAATTTTCTTTGATGCCTTCTTTTTTTGTGTGTATTTTTGGTAGCAACGGAGTTTCACCATGTTGGCCAGGATGGTCTCGATCTCTTGACCTCGTGATCCGCCCGCCTCGGCCTTCCAAAGTGCTGGGATTACAGGCGTGAGCCGCCGCGCCTGGCCAATGCCTTCTTTACTTCATTCTGCCTAGGCTGTGATGATAAAATAATTCTCCTTTTCTGTATCCAAATAGTTACATAATTATAAAGCTAATGTATATACTAAAAAGTTCTCAATTGAGAAAATTGATGTTTCTTCAGGTCTTGTACTTTAACTCTTCTTTGTAGCTTTCTGCAGTGCTTTGTCAGATCCCTAGTTATTATCCTGTACTTAACTCTTCTGCTTTATCTGTGTGCTGTTGTTTTTCCGTCTTGAATGTTCAGTCTTTCCCCTCTTCCCTTCACCCACTGTGCTGTTCTGCCTGTTCATCCTAAAAAGCTTTATCTATACTGTGCTGCTCTCATGGGCTGCTTGTCAAAATTTATACTCTACCTCGTACCTTTTTAAAATTCTGCCTCTCTTTGTAGTATCTCTGCTATAACTTAGTGACAGTTACAAAGTATAATTTCCTCCGTATCTTTTTTTTTGCTCAGTCTGTTGACCATGTCCAACTCTTTGTAACTCCCTTCTGCTGAGTGGTATTTCACTCATAGCCTTTTCACCTCTCATTGCTTTTTTATTAGTTTCTGCTTGCTCTATATATATCCTTAAATATGAAAGACAGTCTGGCTTAATGGTTACCTTCTTTAGAGTCAATTTACTGTATTTCCACCATATAGCTATTGTGTAACCATGGCCAATTTATTTTCCTCTTTCAGTTTTAGCTTCAGTATTGGAAAATGAAGATACTTTACATTTTATTTCTTAGGAGAGTATATTTGCCTTAATCCTTTCAAGTATCATCCCTGTGAGTTTACATCTGCATCTTGGATTTTTTTTTTCTGAACACCTAATACATGTCTGTCCTTGTACCAAACATTTCCACTTACATGTTGCAGGTACTCCTCAAATTGAAAATTTCAGAAAATGAACTTATATTTCCAAATTTTCCTGTCTACTGTTTACCCTGTTTCACTTTACTGTTCTCTAGAACTAGAAACTCTTAGCTTCAACCTCAAAGTTATCTTTATCTGTTGGTTTTCTCCTGCACCTCTGCATCCAGTAACCTGCCAATTTTCTACCATTCTGTCTCATGGTCATTTTTATTTTTATAGAGATGGTGTCTATAGCCAGACTAATCTTGAACTCCTGGCTTCAAGCAATTCTCCTGCCTTGGCCTCCCAAAATGCTGGAATTATAGGCCTACTAAATCTCTCAAATTCCTTAGAAGTCCTTTGCTTTAATGCACTAGACTGTATACTGTTATCCAAACATACCATGTACTTCTGTACCTCTAGTCCTAGTTTATGTTCATTTTTTTTTTTTTACTTAAAATACCCCTTTATAAATTTTAAACAAAATTGTTATATATAATTTTTGCTTTTTAAAAATCCAGCTTTATAAACATTTTGTGATTAACTTTCCTTCTCGTCTTTTAATATGGTCCCTTTCGTGAAGCTTTTCTAGATCTTTCCCAGTACTCATTCATTGATAATTACTCCCTTGTCTGCCCTCTTTGGCACGTTACTCGAACCTTTCTTTACTACTTCTGTCTGCCTTGCATTTCATTGAGCTGTTTGTGGTTTATTTTCACCATTCTACAACACTTATTTTAATCTGATTATAGATAGGAAATGTTTTAAAGTTAGAGTTTTGTTTCTCTGAAGGGAAGTTGTTAGATCTGTCATATGTTAAAGTAAATGACATTTTAGAATTAAGAAGGGGGGTTGTTTCCTCCTCTGCTGGATTGCACAGTTCTTGAGTATGCGAACAATGTTTTTTGTGTGCATGTGTTTTTTTTTTTTCTTTCAATTCCCCATGTCTTGTCTTTTCATATCATTCTTTCCTACCTCTTTTTTTTTTTTTCCTTTTCCCACTCTTCTTACATTCCCCTAACCAATCACAGACTTTCTCAGTAACAAAAAGATAATTCAGATGAGATCAGGCCCAGACAGAGTTGTATGGCCGTAGACAAAAAGATAATTCAGTGGAAATTAGCAACTTTTGAACGGAATTATAGTGAAAATGCTACATAAAATTGTGGATTAGAACAAAAACAGAACATAGAGAATATGTAGGTTTTAATGATTATATTAGAAAATTAGAAAGACTGGAAATGTATGAGCTAAGCATTTATCCAGAAACTCTAAAAAGAAGAGAATAAAACCAAAGAATGTAGAAGGAAGCAAATAATAAAAATAGGAGAGCTGCTATGAGTAAAATAGAGAATAAACAGAATGATTAATTATCCCAAGAATTACTTTGAAAAGACAATGGAGTTGACAACCTCAGAGACTCATCAAAAAAGAGAAGGCATAAATAACCAATAACAGGAAAATTAAGTTGTCATTAGCTATTAGGAACAATCTCACGTTAGTAAATTAAAATATGTAGACTGGATAAATCATGATGTCTTATCTTTATCGTAAATAAATACTCTGTTCTTAACAATTTTTATGCCAAAAAATAGGGGGAATCCTTGACTCCTTTATTCCTCCCATCCCACATCTAATCTTAGCAAATCTTGAGGGCTCTCCAAGTTCAGCTACCTTTCTACCGCCACTTCTCTTTTGATTTGGTCCTCATTACTTCTCCCCTGGATTAGCATTCCATCGGGGTTCTCACATATCTTCTTGTCTCTCTTTTCTCCTCTATGGAGTCCACTTTCTACACAGTAACTTGAGTGTGAGAAAAGTCAAGGTAACTCACTCCTTTCCTCAAAACTCTAATGGTTTCCTGCCTGAAGTCAGAGTAAAGGCTCAAGTTATTAGACCATGTGCAGTGAATCACAGTTGTAGTCCCAGCACTTTGGAAGGCTGAGGTTGGCGGATCATACAGTCAGGAGTTCAAGACCAGCCTGGCCAACATGGTGAAACCCTGTCTGTATTTAAAAAAA
>NW_016107316.1:11815776-11826991 GCF_001604975.1 Cebus imitator | reverse complement strand
GCCACCATGCCCAGCTAATTTTTGTATTTTTAGTAGAGACGAGGTTTCACCTTGTTGACCAGGATGGTCTCGATCTCTTGACCTCGTGATCCACCGGCCTCGGCCTCCCAAAGTGCTGGGATTATAGGCGTGAGCCACCGCGCCTGGCCTACTTTCTATTTTCTCTACTGGAGATATCTTCCTACAGATACCTGCTTGACTAATTCTCTGTTTCTTTAGATTTTTCCTCATATGTCACCTTGTTATAGAGATTCTTCATAACCCTCAGCTTCAAATTATTAACACTCTTGTCATTGCCCAATATCTTCTGTCCACTTTCCCTGTCTGATATTTCTCTCCTTTTAATATATAAAACTGTCTAACATATCTTTTTACTTGTTTTTTATTTATCTCACTTGGAACAGAAAATAATCTCCTCAAGAATAAAGATATTATTCCCTCCTTTATCCCGGTACTTAGAATAGTGCCTGGCATGTGGTAGCCACTTGATAAATATTTGTCAAATGGATGAATTCATGAAAAATTAAGCTAAATACAGAATGAGAGTGGGAAAGAATATCATCCTGTGACAAAAGAACAGAATACACCTGTACTGAGGGGAAGTTTGGTACCTCTGTGCTGAGGGGAAGCGTGGTACCTCTGAGGAGTTTGAACCCTCATTTTTCCCAAAACATAAAAGCTACAAGAATACCAGGTAAAACTACAAAGACAGCCAGGAACCAACCAGATCATGTTGTGGGCTATATTCAGAGTTTTGCTTTTCCTTTCAAACCCTTTGGAAGGTTTGGAGTGAGAGTGTGGATTGATACCTTTGAATATCAATCTCAGACCACAGTCTTTGTGGAGAGTGTGTTACAGACATGGGACAGAAGAGCAAGGGCAGAACATATAATATGATTGGACAGGAAAGTAGCCATCAAGAGAATGGATGGATTTGAGAAAGATTTAGAAGGTAAAGAACAGGTCTTCAGAGATGAGCTGACTATGGGATGTTTCCTATCTGGGAATTTATATATGCTTTTTAGTTAAGTAGCAGTTAAGTGCTGTTTGATTGATCAGGAGAGTGTTTATAGCCGTATGTCCAAATGGATTTACTTTTATTTTTAATTCAAATTCACATGTTAAGTAAGTGAGAATGTTTTTGAACAAGAATATTTTCTGTGTATCTTGGATTTAGGACTACACCACATATGCCAGTTAAGACTATTGACTGGTAGGTATGTCTTGACATTTACTGGTAATGTAGATGTTTTATTAGAAATGTGCTAAGGCTTATTCTTGGTCAGAATTCTTGTATTTACTAAAAACAGCCTTTGCATGTGAAAGTGTCAATCTTATACTTGAATTGTTTATCTGAGCACTGTTTATTATATTTGAACTGAAGTTAGCCTACTGTGTTTAAAGGCAATAAAATATTCATGCTGCATTATCACTCATTTTACTGTAACTCTCACATCTGCATAGAATTAACAAAATAAGACTTAAAAATTGATGTTGGGATGTATTTCAATATAGTCTGTGTTTTTAAAAACTTCTTAAAGGGCCAGCCACAGTTGGGAGGCTGAGGCCGGGGAGCATCACTGGCCCAGGAGTAAAAGACTAGGCTAGGCAGCATAGTGAGGCCCTATTTCTATGGAAAATAAAAAGGAATTAGCCAGGCCTCATGGCACGTACCTGTAGTCCCAGCCATTTAGGATGCTGAGGGAGGAGGATCATGTAAGCCCAGGAGTTCAAGGCAGCAGTGAGCTATGATTATGCCACTGTGCTCCAGCCTGGACAACAGAGCAAGACACCACTCTTTAAGGGGAAAAATCATTGCCAAAACATTTTTTGCTGATAGTTGTAAGGTTATTGAGCCTCAGTTTTTGTCGCTTTATAAGGCAGCCTTTCTCAACCGAGTTCCAGAAAAGAGTAAAGCCTGATTCTTATTGCTCTGAAGTATCCACAGTGTATATAGTTAACTTTTCTCCTGTGATTCCAGAGTGGTTCTTGTTATATACCATCCTTCAGAGAATTAACAAAATACTCACTTAAACCATTTTCTGTGTTTTTGGTTCAACATTTTAAATCTCCATTGAGAAAGGCTGTTAAGAAGTTAACTTTATTCTCCACTAGTTGGGAAGAATGCAGATTTACCTGCTTTGTGCTTAAGGCTGCAGTAAAACGAAAGCCTGTGTGATTTTTAATTAAACTCTAGCTTGATAATCTTCACAAATAGAATATTTGGTTTAAGTTTTTACAAATGAAAATCTAAGGAAATGGTGACAATGAAGCACTTGGCTTTCAACTTTAATGAAGTTGCATAGTAAACATTTCTTACAGTGTTCTACCTCGCTACTCCCAGTTTGTTTGTTTGTTTGTTTTAATTATTTATTTTGAGACGGAGTTTCACTCTTGTTGCCCAGGCTGGAGTGCAATGGCGCCATCTCAGCTCACTGCAACCTCCGCGTCCCGGGTTCAAGCGATTCTCCTGCCTCAGCCTCCCTAGAGCTGGAATTATAGGCATGTGCCACCATACCCAGACAGTTTTTGTGTTTTTAATAGAAACGAGTGTTCACCATGTTGGCCAGGCTGGTCTTGAACTCCCAACCTCAGATGATCCACCCACCTGAGTACCAGTCCCAAAGTGCTGGGATTACAGGCTGGAGCCACAACGCCTGGCCTAACTCCCAGTTTTTTTTAATCCATCCTCTTCAAAGAACTAACTAAATGGTGGTTTTTTTTTTCTCTACTATCAGCCCTTCGTTCATAGACTGTAGTTTCTATATAAAGGAAAATAACTCTTCATTTTGTGGCCCCTAAGTCAAATTTAGAGAAAAAATGTTTATTGACATTCTATTGCTTTTTTATACATTTAATAAGACCTCATCAAATGTGTTGCTTTGCATATATTGACTAAGGATTTTATAGTAATAGTATAAATAGCTGTGTTTTCTAGTTGACAAAAATACAAATGCAGGGAAAAATAAATACGCATATTTTTATAATAGTGCTTTCATTAGTAAACATTTATTTTAATGTTATTTAGGCTATCAAGTACTAGCTCCAACTGCCTATTATGATCAGACTGGTGCCTTAGTGGTTGGCCCTGGAGCAAGGACTGGCCTTGGAGCTCCGGTTCGATTAATGGCTCCAACACCTGTTTTAATTAGTTCAGCGGCAGCACAAGCTGGTAAGTATAACTGACATTTTTAGGGTAAATTTTTCTAGTGTTAAGATATGATTTTTAAAATACAGAATAATTTTCTGGGCAGTTTAAAGAAGTATCTGAAATTTATTTTACAGCAGCAGCAGCAGCAGCTGGAGGAACTGCAAGTAGCCTTACAGGCAGCACAAATGGTCTGTTTCGGCCAATTGGCACTCAGCCACCACAGCAGCAGCAACAACAGCAGCCAAGCACTAATCTGCAATCTAATTCATTTTATGGAAGTAGTTCTTTGACTAATAGCTCCCAGAGTAGTTCTTTATTTTCTCATGGACCTGGTCAGCCTGGAAGTACATCTCTTGGCTTTGGAAGTGGTAACTCTTTGGGTGCTGCTATAGGCTCAGCCCTCAGTGGATTTGGGTCATCAGGTAAGTTTGTTTTTATGATGTGTGTACTCTGCTAAGTGGAAGGAGGTATATGAGTGTGTTTAACTTTAAAATAAGCAATAATAGCATGTAGTTTAGGAAGGACAGGAATAAAATACCAGACTACTGGTTTAATTTTGTAGGAAAAAAAAAGATCCTGCAAATCTTCTCAACACTTATCAATTTTTGACTCACTACAGGCAGCCCGTTCTTTACTCATATATAATCCAGTTCCTTTTTCCCCTGGCTCTAGGAACTGATTACCATAATTTTTGTTTTAGTAAGGTTTATTTGGGTCAATATATTATTTACTAATTATTAGCTTGTCTTCATTCACTACATAATGTTTGTGGAGGTGAATATTTTGCCATCTTAAATTTTTGGTATTTTAAAGCAGTTATCTTTGTGTGCTTATTAGATGGTTTATTCTTATTAAATTCTGGTAGTTTATTAGCTTTTAATTTGGCATAATATAAAAAAATACATATGTATGTGTATAAATAATGAAAGGTTCTAAATAGAATCCCCTAAGAAACTACCAGTATGGTTATCTTTTTTTGGATTAAATAAGTTAGACTTTATCACTAGAAATTTACTGAAAAAGGTGTCTATTCATGTATCTTAGCTTTATGTAATAACACTTAAGAAATCAAAATTTTAAATAACTTCACAAAATAGATAATTGACCCACTCAAACTGGTTCCTAGATCTTGTGATAGAGGAACCAGGTGAAATCGGAAGACGCCCACATTGACTTCTTGTTGATAACACGTGGTATGTTCTGTGAGGTTTCCACAGTACTCGGGAAACGGATAAAACAGCTGACCCAGTTCTAGTGGTTTAATTGGCACCCTTTTCTTCATGAGGATAGGGCCATTTGGACCCCAAGAGATTTTGTTTCTGTAACATAACTTGCTACAATCCTTAATATCTGTTTCTCATCTCTCTTTCTACCACATCAAGTTATATTATTTTCTGGTGTGGAAAATGGCAGAACTAACACATGCCAGGCATTATTAACAATGCTTGCCAGTTTTCTAAGGGAGTGTCTTCTGAACTTTTATCATTTATATATACAGGAAGGATGGTCTAGAACAGCCATAAACTTTTAGATGCAGAATCTTTTTTCATTTATTATAATGAAATACAATAAGCAAATGTCATACTTGACTGACTTAAAATTATGTAAAGACTGAGCATAAGAGCTTCTGTGGGAAAATCAGTGAACATTGGGATTGTTAAATCTTTTTTGTACTTGAGTTTTTTTCATTGCTTTTGGAGTTTTGTATCTCTGTCCACCTCATGCACTCCCATAGAGCTCATTCCTTGTTTCTAACACAATTGGAACGTTTACTCCAAAGAATCCTAAATATTCTGAGAAAAACTGAAAGAACAAGTAACATAAAAAAACAAACTTGTGGAAATAGTTTCTAAACTATAAATGATAGGCCCTAACTAATCCAGAAAAAAGAGAGCATTGATTAAACTCCATGTTTCCCTTCTCACATAGTATGTCACTGATGGTCTGATACAGATTTCTAAACTCCTACCCAATTCTTTCAGATTTCCATTTGTTTCTTAGTTAAGACTATTTTGCCCCCCTTAAGGAATTGATTGACATACGTATTTATTCCCTACAGATGCCCTGTTTGCCCAAAACTAACCTTCACACCTTCGTTATTTACAAGCGTGGCTTATAATTCTGACTCCAGTCTGTACAAGCTTCATTTTACCTTGCTTTAGAGAGCATTAGCGATGGCCACCCCTGAATGCCAGTGAAGAGTCCATCATCTCCCACCTCTTTGGCATTTTGTGGGAGTTTATTCAAGTGCTACGCATATGGACTCTTTCACATTTGCTCATGACCTTTTCACGTTATGACAATTACACACTTACATGAGATCTAAAACGTAATATGGTTGTGTGCCTGTATACACATATACAAGTAACATACACTGTCATTCTCTTACCTCTATGATGAAATTATTAATGTTTAACAGTGTTAAATACCCCATTTTATGATATAGTTGGCCAGGAAGCCTAACCATTGTGACATATAATTAAATCATCTTTTCTATGGCCTGTTATTTTTTTAAAGTGCTGTTACAATTGAAAGCTTGTAATTTAGCCCTTTTTACACAGTCAGTGAATGATTAGCAGTCTGTCTAGCCTCTTAGATATTTTAAGTACACTTTGGTTCATATCTCATAGTCATATTGTTGGAGATAATTTAGGCATTTAGTAAAACTTAAAGAGCCAGCTTCTTTATGTTTAAGGTTATTTCTGAATTATTTTTAAACGTTTGGCTTGGCTTTTCCTTTTTGGAGGAAAATAATATTGCATGTGTCAAAACTGGTTTCTTGGATTATTTGTCAAGGGAATAATAATGCCGCTGCTCTCATTAGAGAGCTGTTGTCTTTTTCATTGTCAAATTGTTTTCTGAAATAAATAGGAATTTAAAATGTAGCCATATTTTAGAAAAATCACTTTGACAGTGTCCTTTTAAATTAGCACAGTTAATATAGCATACATTGCCAGTTTTGCCAAAACCAACTCAAAAACAGCTGTTTATTACATGTGTTTATAATTTATTTTTGCTATAAAAATACATACAGACACCTAGTATTTTCTTACTGTGATATCTTAAAATGTAAAATTTCCAACAAAACATGGTCAGTCTCAGAAACTGCACTGGCTGATATAAAAGGTTGAATAGCATTATAATCTTTTGCCTAATGTGGTAGCATAAGCCTGGTTTTTTTACCCCTTTATAGAATTTTGAATTTGGCAAAACCAACGTAATTAAGTTTTCTGTCTGTATTATGCTCTTACCTTGATGTACTCTCATTAATTTTTTTCTTTATACTCTCTATGACCTACTTATGTATGACTTGTGATTAAATAAGATTTAATAGAAACTTACAAATTCCTTGAAAAGCTTTGCCATATTGGTCCGAATATAGAGCTTGTCATTTAAAAATTTATTTGGCAGGTTCAGAAATGTAGTTTGGAAAAAAAAAAAAAAAAACACTCCAAAGCCCAACCAAAAAAAAAAAGAAAGAAATGTAGTTTGAAATTCCCTTAGATGTAAAAGTTATTCTGTTAAAGAGGCTAGTGCCTTAGAAATAGGGAGGAAACATACTTGAATATATGGGCTTTAAATGAGACTTGAGAACTAGAGTTTTGGACAGCCCTTATAGATGCATGCTATGGAATTTGATTATCCAGACAGATGCTGATTAACAGCCAGATCTTGATTAGCTCTTCTGAGCATGTATAGCTCACCAAGACCTACATGGCCTTTATTTGCTGCTCTATAAAAGGAAGAAGGATTAGAAGGATAATAGTTAAATTTGGCAATAAGTAAAAATTTGGTATGCAGTATATTAAGGGATATGAGGTAAGAGAAATTGTGTATTATCTAATGACAAAAACCTGATCAGCCTTGAGTAAGGGGCTCAGGAGGCATTATTGGCATCTTTGGAATGGAAGTCTTGTGGGATAAGTGAAAGCATGTCTTTGATTTTATAACAGTTGAGAGCTATTAATTTTCTAAAAGAAAGTTTAGTTATTTGTAATGCACTTGGAGAGCAAGGGAGAATGTGTAGTGTGAAAAATACTGTGGAGTTAGCTGCTATCTGTATTTCACAACTGATTAATATTCGGGCCAATATGATCTTAAAGGGCTATGTTTTGAACACAGCTAGAGGACAAATTAAATGTGAATGGTGAAGGAAATGTACTAATATTTCATTTATTTGTATAATATTTTCTTGGCATTGAGTTAAAGTCTAAGAAGCAGGTTCCAGAGACTAGGATACTACTAGAATTTAAACTTAATGAAATTTAATCTCTAGCATGTCCTAATGCAGACAACTTGCAATTCCAGGGTTTATAAATCATACCAGGGTATTAAAGCACAGTACTCATATGTGTCAGTGGTAAATATGTGTGAAATAATGAAACATATGACTGCTCTGTTAAGTATTTGGTTCTTTATTGGGGTGCATTTATACCCTTTTATGATTAATAAGTTAGTATATATAGTTATCACAGTAATTATCTTCTCCAAAATGTTTCTAAAAATAATTATTGTGATCACTTCTGTTATTGCCCAGCGAGAGTTGGGGATAGGTTTTATTCAGTTAACACTGTATGTAATTAGGGTTTTTTTTATTTCTTCTTCAGTTGGCAGTTCTGCAAGTAGTAGTGCCACAAGGAGAGAGTCTCTATCTACTAGCTCTGACTTGTACAAAAGATCTAGTAGCAGCCTAGCACCCATAGGGCAACCATTTTACAATAGTCTGGGATTTTCCTCCTCTCCAAGTCCAATAGGCATGCCTCTGCCAAGCCAAACTCCAGGACATTCACTTACGCCACCGCCATCACTTTCATCACATGGATCCTCATCCAGTTTGCATTTAGGTAAAAAAAAAAACAAAACCCTTTTTATTTGTATGTATACATGTATGTGTGTTTGTGTGTGTGTTTATAATATATGTAAAATATTTAATGTTGGATAAAACATGCCAAATTGCTTTTGCTTTTAGATATTAGCCTTTTGAAAAAGTTCTACTTTCCTGAAAATTCAAAGTGAGGGTCTAATGTACAATAAGGTAAAGACCCCGTATTGTTTCTTATGTTTCTTTTATGAAATATAATGGTGTGTTTTTTTCTTGTCTGTGCTTTTGATTTGTGTGTTTTAGAGCATCTGAAAAGTCAACTATTTAAACATGATAGTGAAAGAGAAATTTCACTATCAAAAGATTTGCACACCATAAGAAAAGCATTAGTTACATAGCTACTGAACTAGGTTAGTACACTGGTTTTTGCTTTGGTCTTTTAATGCCTGGCCATTTTACCAGAGAGTTATTTCAGTGGATTTGAATTTAGCATATTTGTGACTTAAGGAAGCTTATGGGCTTGGGCCATATACTTCTCTTACTTTTGGATATGTTAAAGAAAAAAAATGTTTTGGGCTTGTTGCACCCCTGAAGTTGGAGCATTGAGAACTTTGTTTATATTTGTATATTAAAATTGTTCCTATTCCCAAATTATTAAATTGGTGGTTACCTTGTTTCACTCTCCAGGATGTATTTATCCATGTAGATAATACGTTTTGAAGGATTTTCGACATCAGAGGCTGTGTATGAATCCCTATCTTGTCAAAGAAATTATTTTTTTAAAACTTTATTTTGAATTTTTATAATTTTAGTTATTCAACTGAGACTGAGGGATTCTATTGCCAACTTTTACGTGTTTGGAAAAAGTTAAATTAGCTTACGTTTTGAAAAGTAATGCTACTTTAAGCAGATGTACTGAAAGTTAGTGGTTATGTTTGACTGCCCCCTCCAATTATGTGGGTAAAAAAAAAAAAAAAAAAAAAAAAACTCATTAATACAATAAATGTCCATGTAACAAAGGTATCTGTTGCAATGTTCATTTTGATTTACGTTATTGCACAGTGGGCTAGATTTTTTTTTAATGGTTCTTATCCTTCACCCCAAATTCTGGGCCTTTGCTCATTTTGGGGATACTGAACATATACAACCAATTAATTTGTTCAAATGGAGCCCTAAGATCCACTTCGTAGCATTAAATATGTAGATATACTAATCTTTAGCCAAATACCTTTCTCCATTTATCAATTTTTAATCACAGGAGCTGCTCAGCTCCTGATTTCTGTTATTACTGCTCAGGCATTCCCCCCGCCTTCGTAAGACATGCCTATGAAATGGACACAAAAATTTGGAACATAACAAACCTAAGATTATATCTATCATAATAGTTTTCTGTTTTATTGTTAAGATTTTGTCATGTCCTGTCATCTTTTCATGGGTAAGTTTCAGATCAGATTCTTATTCAATTTTTACTGCTGTGTTGTGCTTTAGTGTCTGTATAAATGGCAGTAAATATGGTTCTACATAGCGTACTTAGAAATTGGATAGAAATGACTTTTTAGATGTCTCTATGATTAAACAGCAGTCTAGATATGCTTCTCTGCCTTTTTTTTAGATGGTAAGGAAACCAGCCTAATAATAGATGCTTAGGGAAGGAATTCTGGTCAATTGTGGGAAATAATCAACACTGGGCCAGCAGTTCTGTGTTACAGACTAACATAGCTTCAGCATGAAATCTGATGTTTTAATACACCTCTGATTGGAACTAGTAATTATCTGTGTTATTTTCTTTTTGCGACCCCCAGTTTCCCATAGCTTGACTGGCAACATTGTTAACAACAAATAGACTCATACCAGATTGAAAGTAACTTAAGAAGGATTTCATAAATTTTCTCTTTGCATACTGTTCATGGAAACAGTTTACTCTGCACTTCCCTGTGAATGAATCATGATGCAAGGCTTTCATACTGTCCGATCAAAAAATATGTATATTTTAATTATGTATCCATGAAGTGGATTTCTTTATGAATCAAGTCTCAGGGCTGATGGTATAAAATACCTATAGAAATGGAATTTGCATATTTTTAAAGTAATTTTACAGAGCTCACATATGAAGAATATGAAATCATAAGATAGAGATAAGTTCTCTCAATTCTCATTAGAACTGGTTAGAATTAATTCCAGATTATTTTCCTGGGAGATTTTAAGATGTGAATGTTAAAACCATTACAGTTACCTGTAAGGCTTGAGATCTGCATTCCCAAAGTTGTTCTTTTGTTAAGTTAGCTATTTGAGATTCACAGAAAATGCCTAATAGCAAGATTCTGTGCTATCTTTCAGAAGAAAAGTTTTCGTTTTTTAAGGTAGTAGGCATTTAACCTACTGACTAGTGAATCACTTTTTGATTGAAGTGTAAGAATTTCAATGCATAGTTTTGGGGTGTTGATTTTTTTATAAAAACCTGAAATACTTGTTCAAATTTGCAACTCTGTTGCTTACTCAAATATATTAAAGTTAGATGAATGAAAAAAATAATTTTATTTTTCAATTTTTTATTGTGTAATATCAGATTCTAAACAACTAAAGTATATCATACATTTTTAAATGATTTCTTATTAATTCTAATCTCCCTAATTGACTTAAGTGTCTTTAACAACTGTTTCATTTGAATCACAGTCAAAATGAGGTTCATACATTGCATTTGTTTGATGTGTCTTTTAATGTGTAATTGTTTGTTCATCTTCTTTTCCCCTTTCCATTTAAAATTTGATGAAGAAACTTTGTTGATTTTCCCACACTTGATTTTACTGATCGCTTCCCCATAGTGGTATTTAAAATGTTCTTATGTCTCTTTTCTGCAAAGTGGAATTCGATCTAGAGGCTTCGTCAGATAGTTTATGGGTTGGTTGGTTTATTTTCACAACATGGGGTGCTGTTACTTTTTGTTACACCATATCAGAAGACACGTATCTGGTTGTCTTCATTTTCAGATGACCAACCTGATCCACCTAATGGTTTTAGCAGCCTTTGATGATTAATTTTTTTTCCCAGAGGTTGCAAAAATGGTAATGCGTTAATTGTGTCATTCTTTAATCATTTATCTGGAACTTTGAAGAAGAATAACTATCCTTCATCAGTTGTGAGGTTACCCTGAAAGACAGTTCATGTAAGAATCAGAATAATGCATGATTATTTCCTTTACTTTCTAGAACAACGTTGGTGCCCTAGCAACTTTTTTTTTTTTT
>NW_016107316.1:11814269-11815621 GCF_001604975.1 Cebus imitator | reverse complement strand
AGACAGGGTTTCACCATGTTGACCAGGATGGTCTTGATCTCTTGATCTCATGATCCACCTGCCTCGGCCTCCCAAAGTGCTGGGATTATAGGTGTGAGCCACCGCGCCCAGCCACCCCAGCAGCTTTTTAAGGTGACTCGTGGTTTAGTATTAAATATTGAGTTATTTTCTCACATTGTATTCATCTATAGGACGGGGCAGTATACCTGCAGTTTTTTTTTTACGTCATTGTCTAGGATAGAAGTCAGCATCTTTTTTAAATAAAAATTGTGGGAAATAATTATCACTGGGCTGGCAGTTTTGCATTATAGACTGACAGCTTCAGCTCCTTGTGAAGAACATTAAGTATTTCTAATATTACCTTATTTTTCTACCTGGAGTTAGCTGGCTAGTTCCTTCCTTGTTTCCTTTCTTTTTCTTCTTCTAATAACACTTTTAAAATACAGTGTTGATATATATATTTTTTTACTCCAGTCTTTATGCTCATAGTAATCTGATTGACTTGGAACTACTAGGGATAAAGCAGTGTTTGTATTTTTGTTATTTAACTTAGGCTTTGACAGACTAGGGACTTCTTGCCCTGTACTTCCTCATTTTTGAACTTTTTTTTCTTTTCTTAAGCAAAAGGGTGCTAAAGTATAATGTGAGCTTTGAACTCAGTAAAATTTATTGAAAGGGGACTACCAATTCTGGAGATTCATTAATGTCATGCATTCAGCAAGTAAATGACTGTGCTTTAGTTTGTTGTGGATTATAGCATTTCATAACCTGTCTTTTCTCCCATTTACAGAAAATTTTAATAACAGGCAAGATAATATAAACCTTCAGAATCATTCTGTTTAAATTGCTGGCTTTTGGCAGACTTAGTCGTGTGCTTCTCTTATAATAAAACATTTAAAAAGTAAAAGTAATGTGGCCAAGTTGATAGTAAGGCCACTTACCATTTTTCTGAGTTTCACATGTAGTCATTAGTGAAAGCAAAAAACAATATAAATTATTTGAAATGTTTACTGAAAATACTGTTATCCTTTAGCAATTACAGTTCTTCGTAACTGAATAGCATTTGATAGTTTTTTTAAAAGCAACTTCATATTCATTATTTCATTTCATCGTAATTGTTGGCATAGACTGTCAGAGTGGTTTGTTCATTAAAGATGAAGAAATTAAAGATCAGTTGATATAGAGACTTTCCCAAACCAGTAAATAACAGAATTAAGGCTAGCATCCAATTCTGACTGGTAATACTATTCTTCCTTTTTCCGTTATGCTATTCTTTTTTTTTTTTTTTTTGAGATGGAGTTTCGCTCTTGTTACCCAGGCCGGAGTGCAATGGCGCGATCTCGGCTCACCGC
>NW_016107316.1:11777949-11813088 GCF_001604975.1 Cebus imitator | reverse complement strand
TTGATCTGATCCTGTGTTTTGGCATCAGGATCACTCAGGGCACTTGTTTAAAGTGCCTGGTAGACTTCACAAGGATTTGAACAGTTTGCAAATGTGCGGCAATAGTTTTTGCTTGTCATAATGATTGTGGGGGTTCTATTGGCATTAAATCCCTGGCAGCCAGATGTTATACTTTGTATAGTCAACGTAAAAATAGTTTTGTCGCACTGAAATTTTCAGTAGCCTCCACATGGAGACACTGAATTGAAATAATTTCTAGTTACTGCTAAAAGCTGGTAGAGATTATTTTTAAAATTCTTTTAATCTACCAAGAATTCACCTCTAATTTACATCATCCCACCATGCGTATAAGGTACCCTAAGGATCAAAACGTAGCTTTTAAAATACAGGCAGATGTGCTTCATGAGAGGTTTTCAGTGTTAGCCAAATAACATAAAAATTAAAGTAGCATATATCTCTTGGGATGGCATTGAAAAATTGTATCTCATATGTAGGGAATATTTTCACTGGAGTTGGTTTTGTTGTGATATACTTAGGAATAGATCCAATGGAAGAAGGGCAGGATCTTTTATATTATAAACCAAAAATGCTGATAGAAATTAAAGATGACTTAAATAAATGGAAAGACACACTGTATTTTAGGTTGAAAGACTCCCTGTTATAAAGATACCACCTTTCTTCTAGTTGGTCTAAAGATTGAATGCTATCAATAAAATTAGTTAAGGTTTTAAAAATAAATTGATAAGCTGATGGATAAATGAAAATGGAAAAGCAGACCCCAAAGTAGCAAAGACAGTTTTGAAAAGCAAAGTTAGAAAACTTAATACTGCCAGATACTAGATCTTAAAAAGCTACAATAACTAAAATTGTGGTATTGGCACAAGTATAGATAAATAGAACAGTGGAACAGAGTAGTGCATCCAGAAATAGACCTACTCATTTAGATCCCTAATGACCAAGTTGCCACTCTAGTGTATATGAGAAGAATGGCTGTTTCAGTGACTTGGGCTGGAGTAGTTGAATATCCAAATGAGGGGGAATGAACTTTGATGACTTCTGTTTCACGCCACACATACATATGTACACAAACATGCTTTATTCTCAAAAAAAATTACGTGACTTACACTTAGGAAGTTAGTAAGAGGCAGAACCAAAATTTTGAGCCCTTGTTTATCAGGCTTATTCCAGATGTTGTACTGCTTCTCAAAGGATGCTTGCTTGCTTGCTTATTTATTTATTTATTTATTTATTTATTTATTTTTGAGATGGAGTCTTGCTCGGTTGCCCAGGCTGTAGTGCAGTGGCACAATTTTGGCTCACTGCAACCTCCACCTCCACCTCCACCTCCTGGATTCAAGCTATTCTCCTGCCTTACTTAGCCTTCTGACTAGCAGGGATTACAGGTGCCTGCCACAACACCTAGTGAATTCTTGTATTTTTAGTAGAGATAAGGTTTCACCAGGCTGTGAAACCTGGTCAGGCTGGTCTCGAACCCCTGACCTCAGGTGATCCGCCTGCCATGGTCTCTCAAAGTGTTGGGATTACAGACGTGAGCCACCACACCTGGCCAGGATGCTTTTATTTCCAATACCTATCTGAATAAATTAAAAGGACCATGTTTCCTGTGTTTTAAACCTTTGTAAACTTTTTATAAAATTGTAAGTAAAATATAATTTAACCATTGAGACTTTGTGAAAAAAGCGAGTTTGAATGTTAGTATATTGGCTTCTTTGTGGTTTTTACTTGCTAACAATTGACCTTTAATCCAAATTAGATGCTGTTTACTTTAAGGGTCTTTTAAATATTTCATTACTAATTTTAAGTTAAAGCTGATCAGATAAGAATCTTAGGCACAGTGGCTCACATCTGTAATCCCAGCACTTGGGAGGCTTAGGCAGGAGGATTGCTTGAGCTCAGGAGTTAGAGACCAGCCTGCACAATGTGGTGAAACCCTGTCTGTATTAAAAATATAAAAATTAGCCAGGTGGGGTGGCATGTGCCTGGAGTCCCAGCTACTTGACAAGCTGAAGCAGGAGGATCACTTGAGCCCAGGAGACGGAGGTTTCAGTAAGCCGACATCATGTCACTTCATTCTAGCCTGGGTGATAGAGCAAGACCTTGTCTCAAAAAAAAAAAAATGTTATTTGTAATATTTTAAAATATTGTATAGCATGTTTTATTTTTATTTCTAGTTACTGAAAGTAATTGCTATTTTTCTATACTTTTATCAGCCTCCTTTTTAGAATTTTTATGTGATTAAAATTTTTACTTACTAATTCAGTATTGAATACCTATGTTCAATACAATACTGAAGCCAGCCTCTGCTTGACTAGGAGAAGAAAACACCATCCTTATTCATTGTCATTGAATTTGTAGTTATATGGTAAATACAGACAAAAACAGCAGTTACAATATAATGATTGTACTGTTCTTATTTCACTTTATTGAATAATCCTATTCTATAGAAACATAGTGATTCCACTGGAATTACTTTCCTTTACGGGTTTTTTGAACCAAAGTTGGCACAGATTGGATTATAATAGAATTGTGGCTAGGTTTAGTTTCTCCACTAGATTAGAAGCAAGAGAGCCCAGGCCTTTTTCTACAACTAAAAATTCTCAGATTTCATTTAATGTTTGGGTAATTGAATTTGAGTGGTTTTGTTTCTTTATCAATGAATTGAGTAAGGATACTTCCTTTTTAAAAAATACTTTGTATTCTACGTAGATTAGTACTTTAAAGCATTATTTGGCTGTTCTCCATCAATGTTTTCTTTGTTCAGTGTGCCAGGATCATACCTTTAGAATATTGCACCATGAAAACAAAGTTTCGACAGTCAGTTGTGGAGTTGTTGTTGTGTGTGTGTGTGTGTGTGTGTGTGTGTGTGTGTGTGTTTTCTGTTTTTTACTTTCCCAGTTCTTCAGCCCTCTTCCCACCACCACAATGACCCCATCAAGAGAGAGAACAAATCTGCCCATAATGTTTGCATAGGATCAGAATTTATCCCAGTATTCATAACTTGTGAAGCAAGCTTTTAAGATTGCATAAATCCTTTGTAATTATGCCTTAAGAAAAAAATATCCCAGTTCCTATCATTTTTCTTCACTCTTAATCAGAAAGGCAACTGGCCATGAAATCTCAGCTGGAATATTTAAAAGGAAATTCAGATACGGCTTGCTCATTTGTTAACTTATTACCAAATGTGTTAACCAAAGGAAAGAATTTAGGTCAAATCTGACAGGATTGTTTGACATATGCAGAGAAAAGTCAACAGGTTCCTATTAGGCCACTCAAACTCACCCTACTATAGTCTTTTGCAGGGTTAGGGGTAAGTTTTTAAAAAATGCTTTCATGTCCATCTGTCACAAGAGGCGGTGGTTTTCACTAAAGATAAAAAATCAGGGCAATTTTTTAAACTCTACGTTACCCCCTTTTGATAGTGTAATGGAAATTGACAGTGCATTATTGATGGAAATGATGTCATAACTAGTCTGAAGACTATGGTTTGTATGTTAACACTTAAGTCTGTTTAAATGCTCCTTGATGAATGAGGGAAGTTTATAAATACCTTCTGTGATGATAGTCTGCCTTTACCTTTATTTTTTTAAGTTTAACCAGTAGAGACTATGATAAAAGGTAGGAGTTTTAAAAATTGCTTATAGAAAAGAATCACATGCAATAGAAATGGAAACAACAGATTTTGA
This sequence comes from Cebus imitator, assembly GCF_001604975.1. Classification (NCBI taxonomy): domain Eukaryota; kingdom Metazoa; phylum Chordata; class Mammalia; order Primates; family Cebidae; genus Cebus; species Cebus imitator. Next base: position 11,809,384 of record NW_016107316.1, on the reverse strand, counting down.
TTTTGTATTTTAGAACACTTGGCTTGTCATTTGCATCTAATGTTTGTTTGCATATTGTTATAAAATTAACAATTTGTAAGGTAGTACATTTGACATGTTTATGTTTTTATATTAACCTATTAAAACGATATGGAAAGATACTTTTAAATATGCCCACATTATTTTTTTAAACTCATTGTAGGCTTAGTCTTTCCTCCAGTAAAATTTTTATGTCTTTATATGGCAAGTGTATAGTTATTAATAATTATTAAAATTTTATTCAGTTTATACCTCATGTAGCTTCAGTCAGCTTGCCGACTTAAGAATGGCATGTGGGATTAAACTTTCTCTAGGAAGCACAACAGAGTATGACTGACAAATTTACATGAATTTTTTAGATATAATGGTAAAAACAAAAATTCACCCTAATTATTAGCTATGCTTCCTTGGATAAGTTATTTAGCTTCTCTAAGCTGTTGTCTCACAAGTAAAATGGAGATATATCTGCCTCATAGGCTACTAAGAGGATGACATTCTCATACAGCAGTGTTACAGATAATGTGTCATAAAATAATAGTGTAAGCACCTGCCACATTTCAGAAGCATAAAAAAAGATTCATAATTTAAATATAGTAGACATACCAAAAAAATTAAGTTCTGAGGGAAAAAAATGAAAATGCCCCACACATTTGAGCCATTTATATATTAATCTGGAAAGAAATACTGTCTTCTTGCAACTTCTGTTAAATATTTTTATTTCAGCATTCACTCTGTGTGGATGAACTATATTAAATGTATATGACATTAAGTATTCCAGCTAATATATTGTTGATTTTCTTGAATTAAAAAAACAGGGTGACATTTGTATTCATTTCCTAGGACTGCTGTAACAAATTACTACAACTAGGTGACTTCAAACAATAAAAATTTATTCCACTCAGTTCTAAAGGCTGTACATCTGAAATCAAGATGTCAACAGGACCATGCTCCAAAGGATCTAGAGGGCAACCTTTCTGGCTCTTCCTAGGTTTTGGTGGTTGCTGGCCACCTTTGATGTTCCTTGGCTTGTAGATACATCACTCTAATATCAGTGTCCTTCATCACATGGCATTCTTCTCATGCATCTCTAAATTTTCCATTTCTTATAAGAATACCACTCATTGGATGAGAACCCATCCTGATCCAATTTTAACTTGCTTATATTTACAAATACGCTTTTCCCAAAGAAGATCACATTCACAGGTACAGGGAGTTTAAAACTTGAACATATCGTTAGTGGGAGATCTTCATCCCATTTGTTCTCTGATTTCCCAGCTCTGAATCCAAAGTCTTAGCCAGTTGAGTAATGGGGTAGAAGCTGGAAGAACTTTGAGCCACCTAATAGAACAAATTTTTTCCTCAATTGGATGGCTTACAGCATTTATAAAAACTGATTTTGGAGGCCACAACACAGTACAGCATTTTATGCAAAATTTGCATATCACAGTATCCAACACAAAATCTTCAACAAATGGTAGCTACCTTTTAAAAAGTTGCTGTATGCAGGACCATATTAATGTGCAGATAATAAGGTGAGCTAGGCTCACAGATAGTTGCCTCCTTCTTTTTCAGCAAAATAACAAATTACTGTTATGCCATGGACCCTCAAGGACTAACATGTAGTATCGACTATGAGAATGTAGAAACATATAATCAGGATCCCAAGATGATTCGTGTGCTTATTGAGAAGCACTGCTCTGTCTTTTCCCCCACTTCTCAACTTTAGGTTTTCCCACTAAAGCCAAGCAACATGCAGATACTTTTGAAAAGTAATCAGAAAATACTGAACTAAAAGTACTAAGTTGACCTCTTTATGGAGAAGTAGTTAAATGCTGTAAAACACTCTGTCCTCATTTTAGATGTTCCCAGCTACTACTCCTGTATCTTGGATTATTTGCCTACTGCAGCTATCATCTTTCCATTTATTGCAATTTCCAGAGCCTTGGCTTCTGAAACAGACTCTGACCTAGTAGGCTATGTGTAGCTGTATACTTTTCAGGACCCAAAACCTACTTATTTTCTTACTTTTTCTTTTTCTTTTTTTTTTTTTTGAGACAGGGTCTTGCTCTTTCACCCAAGCTGGAGTACAGTGGCGCAATCTCTGCTCACTATAACCTCTGCTTCCTGGGTTCAAGCAGTTCTGTCTCAGCCTCCTGAGTAGCTGAGACTACAGGAGTGCGCCACCAGACCCAGCTAATTTATTTTTAAATATTTTTAGTGAAGACGGGGTTTCACCATATTTGTCAGGCTGGTCTAGAACTCCTAACCTCAAGTGATCTGCCCGCCTCAGCCTCCCAAACTGCTGGGATGACGGGCCTGAGCCACTGTGCGGGGCATATTTATTTTCATTTTTATTTTGCAGTTAGTAGTTGAAAATTTGTTGTAAAATGAAGTGTTACCTTATTTTGATTCTAATTAGTCCCCATACTCTTCTATCAGAATATCCTTCAGGTAGTTTTTTTTTTTTTTTTTTTTTTTTTATCCAGAAGGAATAATTCAGTATGTTTTAAGTAAGGGTCAGGATTCTGTATTCTTAAAAGAATATACAGGTCTGATAGATTGAGTAGTTATCATTCCAATCCCAGAAGGTAGAAAGTAATGAAAAGTGAAGGCTAGTCAGATTTATTTATTTTGTGGTGGTTTCACTTACATTGCCTCTCTACCCCCACCCCATTCTCTTGCAAAGGGCCTTGCCTTATCTCCACAGATTCTGCATCCTTGGATAGGAGGCTTAGGATGCAGAACCTGTAGATAAGGAGGTCCTGCCTTTCATATCTGTAGGTTACATGGAGCCACACCGCTGTAGTTCAGCTCCCACAGATTTTTGGTGTCTTGTGTGGGTCATGGAACCAATTCTTCATGTGTACTGAAAGACGATTGTATTTTTTAATAATCTTTTTGACTTCTGATGCTTAATAGGGAAGGATTCTAAAACAGACTTCTCAGAGAAATTATGAAAACCTGCAAAATCATGTTATGTCTACTAATAAAATAGTGTTTGCCTTTAAAGTTCTCATGAATGAACATGAAAGATGTAAATAACACAGAAGATTGGTACACTGTTATATGAGATAAGCTCTGGCCTAAGGGTCCTGGCTGACTAGCTGCATGTCCCATACCTTTTGGATCATAGTGATCTCATCTGTGCAGTTACAGTACTGATCTCCATGTCCTATATGCACTCTTAGGCAGATAGTGATTAAGCAGTCATGAATGGTAGTGGGGACTGAATGATGACATGAAAAGACCTTATATACCTTCGGTGTAGAACATAGCTGCTTTTAGACTACCAGCAGCAGAAGTATGAATATGGATGATCTGTTTGTGTGCTTGTTTTTAACTAATTCTGGGATAATTTGAAACTAATGGGAAAATTGCAAAACTATACCCTTCACTCACATTTTTCCAGAGGTTAATACTTTGATCACACTGGCTTTACGATTCTCTTTCTTTCTCTTTCCCTCACTCACAACACAATTTAGGTTTACTTTTGAAAGGAAGTTGCAAGCGGGCCGGCGTGGTGGCTCACCTCTGTAATCTCAGCACTTTGGAAGGCCAAGGCAGGCGCATCACTTGAGGTCAGGAGTTTGAGACCAGCCTGGCCAACATGGTAAAACCCTGTCTCTACTAAAAAAAAAATACAAAAATTAGCTGGATGTGGTAGTGCGCGCCTGTAATCTCAGCTACTTGGGAGGCTGAGGCAGGAGAATTGCTTGAACCCTGAAAGGGAAGGTTGTAGTGAGCCAATATTACTGCACTCCATCCTGGGTGATAGAGTGAGACCCTGTCTCAACAAAAAAAGAAAAAAGGAAGTTGCAGGCATGATGTCTCTTACTTAAAAATATGTCATTGTATGTTCCTTGACAATAAGGATTTGTTTTCATGTAACCACAATTATTGAAGTCAGGAAATTAACACTGATAAACCACTAATCAAAGAAGCCAGCTTTATTCAAACTTTGCTACTTATCTCACTGATTACCTTTATAAGAGAAAAGAAAATTGATTTGGGGGCCCATTGTCAAATTGAGGATCATAGATTACTCTCATCACTTCTTTAATCTTGAACTGTTTCTGTTTTTTATCACCTTGACATTTTCGAAGGGTGTAGGCCTGTTGTATAGAATGTCCCTCAATCTCCAGACATTTTAGATGACCTGCTTCCAATATTTAGACAACCAAATTTAAAATGACTAGTATATGTTATAAATTGTGTTTTACACATTTATTTAATTAATTTGTAAGAGACAGAAAGTATCCTGCCCTGGGTGAAATTAATTTGTGATACCTTATCCTTTCAGTGAATTAGAGTTTGGAGAATAATATTTTTTTCTTTTCCTTTTTTTTTTTTTTTTTTTTTTTTTTTTTTTTTGAAACAGCCTGTTGTCCAGGCTGGAGTGTAGTGGTGCAGTCTCATCTCACTGCAACCTCTGCCTCCCGGATTCAACCAGTCCTCCCACCTCAGCCTTCCCAAGTAGCCAGGACTACAGGCACACACCACCACACTGGCTAATTTTTGTATTTTTTGTAGAGATGGGGTTTTGCCATGTTGGCCAAGCTGGTATCAGACTCCTGACCTCAAGCGATACGCCCACCTCAGCCTCCCAAAAGTACTGGGATTATAGGCGTGAACCACCACGCTTGGCCAGATTTGCGAATTTCATATAGGAGAAGACCACTTAGTCTTCTAGAACTGAATGTCTAAGATTTTTAAAAATCAAAGGCAGTGTAGTATTATTAGACAGATATTGTATGCCATGTGCGCAGCTGCTGTTAGGAAGTGATAAATCAAGTAATACCTAGATATGGGAGAAATTCCTGTTGCTTATTGGCAGGATATTTGGCAAGTACCAAATAAAACCAGCTTCGTCATTTCCTGGGGTGAGTACATATTTAGAATTTGGTGTCGAAAACCTTTAATGCGTTAAGGAGAAGTTTGAGGTAATGATGAGAAATAGTAATGAATACATACAGTGGGGGGTATGAACAGTTATGGTACTACTAAGAAATTTGTGCGAAAATAGGTGTGGAGTAATGACTTAAAAACTAGGTTAAAGATTTTGGAGCATATACTCTTATCAGGATGCTGTAGGTCTTTACCATAAAGTGACATCATCAAAATAGACTTGGAAAGAAAAAATACAGTTGATATGTATAAAAACGGATTGGTGAATCTTAAAGTCAGCTAATGAAGAAAAAAAAATTAACCAGATTGGAATGATAAGCAAAGCACCCTTGCCCTTCAAAAAGGGCAAGGATACAACTTCTGAAACACAGTAAAAGAAAAGAAAAGAAAAGGGCAAGGATGCTAGAGAAAACCCATTGGCTGTGCAGGATGTGATAAGGACCCAATTATAAAGAAGCAGATGGGCTAATGATCAGTTACTGTTATGAACAGTTGGAACTAATAAACAAAGAATGGAAGTGGAAGGGCTCGAAGTAGGGAGACACTATTAAAACGCTGAACTCTTGAACATTTTGAATATCATACAGGGTGCTGAGAAAGTTATGTATAACTGGACCAAACAAAAATTTGATCTTAGTGATTTTAGTGTCTAAGATAGCTTGTTAAATTACACTTTTAATGAGATATTCGAGAACTAAACCTTAGGCAGTTGATGCTACAAAAAAATGTACCCTCTAGATGCTATTCAGGAAATATTTGTTGTACAACCCCTTGCTGTCTGCCAGACATTGTTCTAGTCTCCAGGTAGCTAGCATGTAGATTAATATAGTTTTATGGCTCTTGCATTGGAGAAGGGGCTGGGGATTCAAATAAATAAATGCATAATATGCTGTGTAATGGGAAGTTCAGTGAAGAAAAGTAAAGCTAGGATAGTAGGGACAGAAAGTAAAAGAGGAATTTACCCTCCAGGATTTAATTTTTTTTACTGCTCCCTGTCCTTGTAGTTCTTCTTGGCCTTTAATACCTCCGTATAGCTTTGCACTGACAGTGTGTCCTTGGGAATCATCTCTACCCTGTGGCCTGGATTGTATGTGTAGTACTACTCTGCAAAGAGGTTGCATATAATAATAGGATGATGCTGGTAGTGGATTTTGTTTTTCTGAAGTACTAAATCTATATTTTACAACTAGCTATACATTTTTCTTTTTTAAAAGGACACTGTCAAGTACTTTTAAATGGTTAATTATAATATAAAAATAAATCCTGCGTGTATTTATTTTTATTTCTATTGACTGCTCTTTGATTTTCTTTCTTGTAATGGAACATAAGATAAAGATGCTTTTTATTCATCTGTTGTCAATGATAAGGCTCTAGGAATATTAACTGCTGTTTATTAATACTATTGTTTGTGAAATAGTGGATTTATGTCAGATATTTTTATTTTCTCTGAGACAGTGTTCCTCTGTCACCCAGGCTGGAGTGCAGTGGTGCGATCTTGGCTCACCGCTACCTCCACCTCCCAGGTTCAAGCAGTTCTCTTGCCTCAGCCTCCCAAGTAGCTGGGATTACAGGCGGGTGCCACCATACCCAGCTAATTTTTGTATTTTTAGTAGAGACAGGGTTTCATCATGTTGGCCAGGCTGGTCTCGGACTCCTGATCTCATGATCCGCCCACCTTGACCTCCCAAAGTGCTGGGATTACAGGCATGAGCCACCACGCCCAGCCTTATGTCAAATATTTTTAATAAAAATTTTAAAGTCTTAAAATAGTGTATAATTTAGATTTATGACCTAATATTGTGCCTTTTTAAAGTTCATACCATCAGTGGTTTAACTAAGAATTGGTTTATCTTTACATAGAAGTTTATATGACTGAATGCAAAAAGTACAGATTTAACACTCAGTGTTATTCTGTTAATAATGCGAATTAACTTCAGTCTCTTTCAGTGGCTTAAAATGTAAGTTTGCTAGCAATTAAACTTGCTTGTTAATGTAACTTAAAACTTTGTTGGTGGTTTAGGCAGCATTGATAAGAGTGCATATGACACTAGATTATATAATTGAGTTTTAAACTGCTAAAGAACAAATACACATTTATTTTTCTCATGTTTTCTAGTCTTTATAGCCACATACATGAAGTATATGGGTGAGATTTTCCTCTCCAATTTTAATTTTCTGTAATAACAAATAGGAATTAGTTGGGGTGGGGGAGGATATTTCTTTATTGACTGAATTCATCAGTGAAATAACTTTTATTTGAAGAATAACTTTGTTAGAAATACTTGCTGACCATAGCTGCTTTGTTGTAGGAGGACTGACAAATGGTAGTGGTCGATATATCTCTGCAGCACCTGGAGCAGAAGCAAAATATCGAAGTGCATCAAGCACTTCCAGTCTATTTAGCTCCAGCAGCCAGCTCTTTCCACCTTCTCGGCTTCGGTATAATAGGTCTGATATTATGCCTTCTGGCCGCAGTAGGCTATTGGAAGATTTCAGAAACAACCGCTTCCCAAACCTTCAACTTAGAGACTTGATTGGACATATAGTTGAATTTTCTCAAGACCAGCATGGTTCTAGGTGGGTGATCATGATATTTCTCACTTCATTTTTGCTTTGGAAATTGCTACCTTATAAAAGCTTAAATTTTTCCTAGTCTGCATTAAAGTTGGAAGCTTTTAAGAGCTAAAATTCAGTATAGATTATGTGGTTTTTCTTTCATGTTAAGATAAATTATAGAAACACAGGTTTTTATTTTTTATAGTTTTCCAGTTTTTTACAGTGAGAATATTGTTATGATGAGAATATAGCAGGGCCCCCTTTGTTGGGTTATTTTTATTACATCAGCTCTGATTACATTTGTGGGCTTAAGTGCCCCTCGTGGTATGTTTAAAAAACATGGCAAACATGTTAAATGCCTTTGTATTGCTTTATAGGTTGGTATTCAAGTGTGACTCGGCTTAGATCAAAATATTTCACATTTGTTATAGGAAAATTTGGTACCTTTTTACATTAAAACAGATGTAATGCATGAGAGATACATCTGAATTAACATTCTCAAGATAGCTTGGAAAGGAGAGTAGAATTGTAACACATTTAGTAAATTTAAGATATTTTCTGTTTTTGTAGCTTTAAACCTGAAGTTTTTAAAAGTCATTTTAGGTTAGATGGCATACAAATGTTATCTCCCTGTAGTCATGCATCACTTAATGATGGGGATACATTCTAGAAAACATGTTGTTTTGTGAACATCATAGAGTGTACCTATACAAACCTAGGTGACATAGCCTGCTACACATCTACGCCTAGGCTACAAATCTGTACAGCATATTACCGGACTGAATAATGTAGGCATTTGTAACATAATATTTGTATACCTAAGCATAATAAACAATAGAAAAGATACAACAAAATTATAGTATGAAAGATTAAAAAATCACATGCCTGTGTAGGGTACTTACCATGAATGGAGCTTGCAGGACTGAAAGTTGCTCCAGATAAGTCAGTGAGTGAGTTGTGAGTATATGTAAAGGCATAGGACATTACCGTACACTACTCTAGACTATAAACACTATACACTTCAGCCACACAGAATTAATTTAAAACTTTTTTTCTTCAGTAATAAATTAACCTTAATGTAACTTTTCCCCTCTTTGAAACAGGGTCTTACTCTGTTCCCCAGGCTGGAATACAGTGGCATGATGATCACTCACTACAACCTCAATCTCCTGGGCTCAAGCAGTCCTCCCAGCTAAGCCTCCCAACTTGCTGGGACTACAGGCACTTACCGTCACACCTGGCTAATTATTTAAAATTTTTTTGTAGAGACAAGATCTCACTATGTTGCCCAGGCTGAGTTTACTGTAACCTCTGAACTTTTTAATTTTTTTTAACTTACTCTCGTAATAACACTTAACTTAGAACAGAAACACGTTGTACATACAGCTATTCAAAAATATTTCCTTTATATCCTTATTCTATAAGATTTTTTTGTTTACAGATTTTTTTTTTTTTTTTTTTAAAGATGGGGTTTCACCATGATGGCCAGGCTGGTCTTGAACTCCTGACCTCAGGTGATCCACCACGCCCAGCTGTTTACAGATTTTTAAAACTTTTTGTTAAGAACTAAGAGACAGCCGGGCGCGGTGGCTCAAGCCTGTAATCCCAGCACTTTGGGAGGCCGAGGCGGATGGATCACGAGGTCAAGAGATCGAGACCATCCTGGTCAACATGGTGAAACCCTGTCTCTACTAAAAATACAAAACATTAGCTGGGCATGGTGGCGCGTGCCTGTAATCCCAGCTACTCAGGAGGCTGAGACAGGAGAATTGCCTGAACCCAGGAGGCGGAGGTTGTGGTGAGCCGAGATCGCACCATTGCACTCCAGCCTGGGTAACATGAGTGAAACTCCGTCTCAAAAAAAAAAAGAACTAAGAGACAAATGCACACATTCGCCTATAAAGAATAAATATCATCAATATCACTCTCATCTAACTCCATGTCTTATTCCACTTGGAGATCTTTAGCAGCAACACCCATAGAGTTGTCATCTCCTATGACAGTGCCTTTTCTTCAATACCTTCTGAAGGATGTGCCTGAGGTTGTTTTACTTTTTTTTTTTTTTAATAAGTAGAGGGGAGTACACGTAAAATAACAATAAAAAGTACACTAAATACACAAACCAGTAAATTAGTTGTTTATTATCAAATATGCACTGTACGCGTTATTTGTACTATACTTTTTTTTTTTCTGAGATGGAGTGCAGAGTGACACAGTCTCACTGCAACTTCCACCTTGTGGGTTCAAGGATTCTCCTTCCTCCACCTCCTGAGTAGCTGGGCTTACAGGCATCTGCCACCATGCCCGACTAATTTTTATATTTTTAGTAGAGACAAGGTTTCACCATGTTGGCCAGGCTGGTCTCAAACTCCTGACCTCAGGTGAGCCACTACACCCAGCCATACTATACTTTTATAAACTGACAGTGTAGTAGGCTTATGTCACATCATGAATACCTGATAAATACATTGCACTGTGATGTTATGACAGTTTCTACCCAATAACAATTTATCTCCATTGTAATCTTATGGGACCACCATCGTTTATGTGCCTGTCAGTTAAAATGTTAAGCAAGGCATTGCTTAACAATGCCTTGTAGTTGGCAGTTCCTTTGGAGTAACAAATGAGCCTTGTATCAGCCAGAATGGCTAGTTTGGTTAGGAATTCATTCATGTTGGATGAATTTTATTTCTAAGGGTTTCCTTTATTATGTTCTAAAAGTTAGATATTTAGTAATACATTGTATATTATGAAAAATAAATGAATAACCAGCAAGATTTATATAATTTTTAATTGATTATAATGTAATCAAACCAACCTAAGAAAGATTAAACATCTTTTTATCCAGGTTTTTTGTCACTCTGTCTAGTAGATAAGGTGTTATAAAGAAGTGCTATATAACTTTTGTCCTTTTTGCTATAAGTTAGCTGTCTACCATATAAAATATGTTAATATTTCTGGAAATAACTTTCAGCACATGTATGTGGAAGGGTTAGGTGTAATACTCAAGTAAAAGTATTAAAAGACATATTGTCATATTAAAATATTTTTCTCTTATAGATTCATACAGCAAAAACTAGAGAGAGCTACTCCAGCTGAGCGACAGATGGTATTTAATGAAATTCTGCAGGCAGCCTATCAATTAATGACTGATGTTTTTGGCAACTATGTTATACAGAAGTTTTTTGAGGTAAGGATGCATGTATATTTGTATATTCACCCATTTAGCTGCATACTTGATGCTGAGAAGAGCTCTGAAAGTTGGGTAAAGTAGTTTCCATATAAAAAAAGATAATCCCGGGATAAAATATTTGCAAATCATATATCTGGTAAAGATTTTATCCAGAATGTATAGTGAACACCTAAAAGTCAACAACAAAAAGACAACCCAAATGACAAATGGACAAAGGACTTGCATAGACATTTCTCTATATAAAATAATACGAAAGGCCAAATAGACGATGAAAAGATGCTCAACTTCCTTACTAATCAGGGAAATGTAGATCAATGTAGATAGCACTTTATACCGACTAAGACGGCTGTCATCAAAAAACATAAAATGGGAAAATAACAAATGTAAATGAGGGTATGGAGAAATTAAAGCCCTCATAAATTGCTCTTGGAAATATAAAATGGTGTAGCTTCTGTGGAAAACAGTGTGGCAGTTTCTCAAAATTAAATATTGAATTACCATACAACCCAGAATTGTGCTCTTAGGGGTATATCCAAATGAATTGAAAACAGGAACTTGAACACCAGTATTCATCGCATCATTATTCACAATAGCCAAAAGGTGGCAACAACCCAAGTGTCCATCACCAGATGAATAGATAAATGCAGGTGGTATATATGTGCATTATAGAATATTATTCAGCCATAAAAAGTAATGAAGTTCTGATACATAGTACAACATTCATGGACCTTGAAAATAATAAGTGACATAAGCCACACACAAAAGGACAAACATAGTAATCTACCAGTATGAAATGTCTAGAATACCAAATTAATAGTGGCATAAAGTAGATTAGGGCTTACTGGGCCTAGGGAAAGAAGGGTTTAGACAGTTACCATTTATGTTTGAGGCTGTGGAAAAGATTTGCAAACAAATAGTGTTGGTGGTTGCACAATAGTGTGAATATAATTAATGCTGCTGAATTACCTACCTAAAAATGGTTAAAACGACATACTTTGTCACAAAAAAAGGTTAACATATGAACCACTTTAAATGAAATTTGCTATTAATCCCAATTCATATTTGACAATATAAAGCATTGGTAGTAAATCTTTGGTGAAGTAGTTAATGAATAACACTATAGTCTTTATTTGGATTTATAGATGTGTGTTACTTTACAATTTGGCCAATGTTTAAATATATAAACATCTGTGTTGTAGCTGGACTTCACAGGTTTTTATCTCAATCACATCAGAATGTAGTTTGCTGATTATCTGAGTGAGAGTTTTGGTGGTCATCGTATGGCTAGGAAAGAATTACATGTTTAAAATGAAGAGTTTGTGAAGGTGTTCACTTTAAAAGAGTGTTACTTTAGAAGGTGGTTAACATATTAGTAACAAGGAAATTTAATAAGACTTAACCAAAAAAAGTAATAAAATTACTACTGCAAACATCTTCTGGTCTATCTTAATTAGCTTCTACTTTAAAGCCCCTGTCCTATACAATTACTAATAGATTGAATAGACTGCAAACACTAACTTACTCAGGTTTAACAAAGCAATATTCTTTTCTGTCAGTTTGGGAGTCTGGATCAAAAATTAGCCCTGGCTACTCGTATTCGTGGTCACGTTCTACCCTTAGCCTTGCAGATGTATGGCTGCCGAGTTATTCAGAAAGCATTGGAATCTATTTCATCTGACCAGCAGGTAATTGTAAGTTAAGACAAAATTTTGTATTATTTTATTCAATTTTTAAATTATTACATGTTTAATCTTACAATAATCTTGAAGTGAAATAACTTAAATATTTTCACAACTAGATTAAAATATTGTTACTGTGTCCTAAATAGCACATTACTAATTAGAAGTCACAAAGTAATTTCTAAATGAAGATATTTTGGCACTTACGTGTCAAGCAGAATGCTAAATGATGTGTTTTTATTATCACTTGCTTACTTGATTTTCTGCAATGTGAGAATGAATGTTACTATTTTCTAGTGTTTATTTTGATGCTGTCTAATGTTTCTGTTAGAATAATACTTTTAGAACCAATAGCATTTACTATATGTCAGTTTTGTTTATATGTATATGAAAATGTTTTTTAAAAAACATAACCCAGCAGAAAAGTAACTTAAGAATTCTCCTAACAAATTTATAATTTTTTGAGGAAAAAACACATAAATGACAAATATTCTGTGTGATTGGATTGAAAATCTAAATATTTTTCATTAATAAAGGAATAATGCAATTCTAATCATGTACTCCTGGGACTTTTTTTTTTCCCTAATTGACCAAAATAATGCTTAAAATCATTTGAAATACACAAGAATATTGAGAGTAGGGGATGAAGATAAATTCACCAGATTTTTAAAATACACTTTGAAGCAACACTAATTAATTAGTGGGGTTATTGTATAAGATTAAACAGACTTTTAATAAGAAATTTTTTAGCCCCAAATAAATACTGTTTTCTGACTGCCTGATTTATGTATTACATTGAAAGCATAAGACTGAAGGAAATAATCCTTTCTCAAAAGGTAATGGTAGTTTGTTTCGAAAGAGATTGTCTTTGACTCATGCAATGAAAGTAAATTCCAATAAATAGTAATATATATATGAATGGCTATATATGTGTATATATTCATCACTGCATTAAAAATCTGTGAGAAAATACTATTATTTCTTCAGAGGAAATGGGAGTTTTAGAGTAATTTGAAGATATGTCACAATGGAGAAATATTAACACATTTGATTATTTAAAAGGTTAGAACTTCTCTGCCACAAGTTTCTAACTGGTATAGATATTTTTAAAATGTCTTTGATATTTAAAAATAAAAGCATTAGGAGTAAGACTTTGTTGATACTGTTATTGGTTAATAGTATCTTTTTTGTTTTGTTTTGTTTTGTTTTTGACAGAGTCTTGCTCTGTTGCCCAGGCTAGAATGTGGGGCAATTTCGGCTTACTGCAACCTCTGCCTCCCAGGTTCAAGCAATTCTCCTATGTCAGCCTCACAAGTAGCTGGGATTACAGACATGCGCTACCATGCCCAGCTAATTTTTGTGTTTTCAGTAGAGATGGAGTTTAACCTGTTGGCCAGGCTGGTCTTGACCTGCTGACCTTGTGATCTGCCCACCTCGGCCTCCCAGAGTGCTGGCATTACAGGCATGAGCCACCACACCTGGCCTTTGGATTCTTAAGCATGTTTTATTTTGTAATTTAGTTCATTTTAGTTATTTGTTGAGACAGATTCCCACTCTGTCTCCCAGACTGGAGTACAGTGGCACGATCCCAGCTCACCGCAGCCTCTGCCTCCTGGATTCAGTTGATTCTCATGCCTCAGCCGCCTGAGTAGCTGGGACCATGAGCATGAGCCACCACAACTAGCTAATTTTTTGGGGGGTGGGTAGAGATGAGGTTTCACCAGGAAGGCCAGGCTGGTCTCAAACTCCTGGCCTCAGGTGATCCGCCCATCCCGGCCTCCCAAAGGGCTGGGATTACAGGTGTGAGCCATGGCACCCAGTGATTTTAGTTCATAATTAAACATCTGTATTGGCCAGGCGTGGTGGCTCATACCTGTAATCCCAGCACTTTGGGAGGCCAAGGCAGGTGGATCACCTGAAGTCAGGAGTTCAAGACCAGCCTGGCCAACATGGTGAAATCTCGTCTCTATTAAATAATAATAATAAATAAATAAAATTAAACATCTGTAATATAGCCTGACTTAACAGGATTCACCATGGTTACTTCAAAATGTAGTTGAAAGTCCTTTGTGTGAAAGATATTTTAAATAAGAATGCCTTTAGATTGAATATGTATACTCCATTTCTCCACAATACGATTTTTTATTGCTTTAATAAGGCACCCAGATTATTTTATCAATATTAAAAGCTATATAAAGTTTTACAGTTTTTCTGTTTTGTTTTGGGACAGACTCTCACTGTGTCACCCAGGTTGAAATGCAGTGGCACGGTCTCAACTCACTGCAACCTCCACCTCCCAGGCTCAAGTGATCCCCACATCAACCTCCCAAGTAGCTGGGACCACAGGCATGCGCCACCACGTCTGGCTAGTTTTTGTATTTTTGGTAGTAACTGGGTGTCACCATATTGCCCTGGCTGGTCTCAAACTCCTAAGCTCAGGTGATCTGCCAACCTCAGGCTCCCAAAGTGCTAAGATTACCAGTGTGAGCCACCGCACCTGGCCATAAGTTCTTTATTATAAGACCATTTTAAAAAAGAACAAAGATGTCCGACGTTAATTCTTCCCTTACGGAATTATTGAGATAATATGTAAAAATCACAAAGCCCATAAATAGTCGCCAACTCCTTATCGTTTTCTATGTACTTGATAAACTCACTCAGCCATTAAAAATAATTCCTTTGGTGGTGGAGGTGATACTAAGTAAAGCAAAAGTATAGAATTCTGAATTAGTCATATTAGTTACCACCTGCTAAATATTATTGGATGATTTACACGGTGAAGGCAGTTTAAATATAGCAAATTCAGTTTCACTAGGTTGTTTCAACATACATCATTTATACTATAATCCTGCCGTATGTTTTTGTAATTTTCACTTTTCGGTGGTTTCTGCTAATTATACTACAAAAGAAAAAATTTAAACTCTTGACAAACAGGAAACAATATTTTAGAATATATTTTTGTTCTCATCTCAGTATTTTTAATCCTGAGATAAATACACTGAGATTTTTAATTTTTAGTACTGAGTTAAAATGTACTAATATTTTCTCATTTGAGGTAATTATTTAAATAACATCCTATCTTTTGCAGAGTGAAATGGTAAAGGAGCTGGATGGTCATGTGCTGAAATGTGTGAAAGATCAAAATGGAAACCATGTTGTACAAAAATGTATCGAATGTGTTCAGCCACAGTCACTGCAGTTCATCATTGATGCTTTCAAGGGACAAGTATGTTTGAGTTTTGGCTTATAATTTGTTAACAGGCATTATTTTAGAATTTTGAATATCAACACATTTTTCATAAGTCACTAGATAATACCCAGCACTTGGATACAAAAATAGGATACAAACAATAAATGTACATTAATTTCTTCCTTTTCCACAGTCAGTAGATAGCTTCATTTTTCTGAAGCTGCAAAACAGAAATAAGAGTTTAATGACATTACTGTAAGAAGTAAAGGTAATCACTGGTAGAATTATTTTTTATTTACACCCAACAATGTTTTTCAGGTTTTCTCAGAGAAGGGAAGGAAGTTTGGAGAATATCTGACTGTATAATAAGACAGAAAATACATAGCAATTTGTAACTAATACATAGTAATTAATAGTTCTTAATGCTAAACTACCCTTTCTCTTTTTGCCCATTCATTCTCATCATTATATAACTTCAGTGCTCTGGTTAGATTCCTTTTGATCAAAGTATCTTCAGCTCCTAAATGGAGTACTCTCTCCTTACTCTCCAGTCTTTGCTAACATGGTGGTAGTCATATTAAATGTGAGCTCATCACCCTTCTATTTTAAACTACTTTAAGGTGTTTGTTGTTCAGAAAACCAGTCTGCTTCAACAAACTGTTTAAAAATGTCAGAGAATACAAATTTTAATTCTTCTAATTGTCCTCAGGTATTTGTGCTTTCAACTCATCCTTATGGCTGCAGAGTAATTCAGCGCATCCTAGAGCATTGCACTGCAGAACAGACCTTACCTATCTTAGAAGAACTCCACCAACATACAGAGCAGTTGGTACAGGTATAAATTCCCTAACAATTTGAAATATTTATATATTTTTATTTTTTATATATTTTTGGAAATTGTTTTAATTTTTAAAAGAAATATAATTTGTTATTAAACACACTATAGAAAGAGTGAGACAAAAGCCTGTTGTATTCTCCTAACTATATACTACTGGATTTTTAGCCAGAATTATTAACATGTCTTTAAAGCATCATCATTCTTAAGGAATGACTTAGGAAAAGTAATTTTTAAATATCTGTCCTTAGGATCAGTACGGAAATTATGTTATTCAGCATGTACTGGAGCACGGTCGACCTGAAGACAAGAGCAAAATTGTTTCCGAGATCAGAGGAAAGGTTTTAGCCCTGAGTCAACACAAATTTGCCAGGTATTCCCATACTTTCTAATTCCAGGAGTCAGTTCTTTCATCTCAGTGACTTTTATTAGTTATCACAGAAATACATATAGAATGTAGCATTAAACTGTAGTCTTTTTTTGGTGTCATTAAAACACCTCTGTAGAACATTGCTTTTATTTTTATTATTTGAGATGGAGTTTTGCATTTTGCCTAGGCTGGAGTGCATTGGTGCAGTCTTGGCTCACTGCAACCTCCATCTCCCAGGTTCAGGCTATTCTCCTGCCTCAGCCTCCTGTGTAGCTGAGATTACAGGCACACACCACCACACCCAGCTAATTTTTTTTTTTTTTTTTTCTTTTTTTTTGAGACAGTGTCTCACTCTGTCACCCAGGCTGCAGTGCAGTGGTATGATCTCAGCTCACTGGCTCACTACAGCCTCTGCCTCCTGGGTTCCAGTGGCGTGATCGCGGCTCACTGCAACCTCTCCCTCCCGGGTTTCAGCAATTCTCCTGCCTCAGCCTCCCGAGTAGCTGGGACTACAGGCACTCAACACCATGCCTGGCTGATTTTTGTGTATTTTTTAGTAGAGGTGGGGTTTCACCATATTGGCCAAACTGTTCTCAAACTCCTGACCTCATGATCCACCCGTCTCGGCCTCCCAGAGTGCTGGGATTACAGGCATGAACCACCGCGCCCGGCCCTAATTTTGTATTTTTAGTAGAGACAGGGCTTCACCATGTTGGCCAGGCTGGTCTTGAACTCCTGACCTCAGGTGATTGGCCTGCCTTGGCCTCCCAAAGTGCTGGGATTACAGGCATGAACCACCGCGCCTGACCCCATTGCTTTTATTTTTTTAAAAATATACATAACAAATCTGTTTTGTCCACATATGTTTATTTATAAAATGTGTATTTGGAAAATAGTTTTTCCCAACATGCAAATGTATTTAGTGTGTGTTCTTGAAAGCCTCACAACTCTAATGACCTGATTTCCTTTTTTTGAAGTACAATTTTAAGAGGCCTATAATTAAACTTGTGGATGTCAAAATGATGTAGGTTGTTCCATGATACCAATTTCTGTTATAAAAGTAATTGGCCGGGTGCAGTGTCTCACAGGTGTTATCCGAGCACTTTGGGAGGTCGAGGCAGGAGGATCACTTGAGCCGAGAAATTTGAGATCAGCCTGGGCAACATAGGGGGAGATCCTTTCTCTAAAAAAATACAAAAAATCATCCAGGCATGGGACATGCCTGTAGTCTCAGCTCTGAGGGAGGCGGAGGTGGGAGAATCACTTGAGCAAGGGAGGTCAAGGCTGCAATGAGCCATGATAGCATCACTGCACTCCAACCTGGGTGACAGAACAAGACTCTGTCTCAAAAAAAAAGAACAAAATAATCATAAGACAAGAGAATCCCATCCTGACTTCTGTTTTATCATGCATTGGAGAAAATTCTTTCAAAAGTAAAGAAAATTTTGCTGTAAAGAAAAAAATAACAAAGCTTTGTTTATCTGCTTTAATTTTTAGCAATGTAGTAGAAAAGTGTGTTACTCATGCCTCCCGTGCTGAGAGAGCTTTACTGATTGACGAGGTTTGCTGCCAGAATGATGGTCCTCACAGTGCCTTATACACCATGATGAAGGACCAGTATGCCAATTATGTGGTTCAAAAGATGATTGATATGGCTGAACCTGCTCAGAGAAAGATAATCATGCACAAGGTAATACAGCATATAACACTCAGATAACTTTGTTCGTCTTTGTGTTTGGGCTACACATTTAACTTCCTTGGGCTTTCATTTCCTCCTGTATTGTTATAACTGGAGGAAAAAATTAAAATTGATGGATATCCTTTGGCAGATATTGGTATGATTTCCATTTTTATTCTTAAGGTTATCACTGCTGGGCATGGTGCCTTTTTCCCATAATTCCAACAGATTGGGAGGCTGAGGTGACAAGATCACTTGAGCCCCAGGAGTTTGAGACTAGCCTGAGCAACGTGGCAAGATCCTGGCTCTACCAGAAAAAAACCAATTAGACTAGCATCGTGGTGCATGCCTTTAATCCCAGCTACTTGGGAGGCTATGGTGGGAGACCGCTTGAGCTCAGGAGTTCAAGGCCAGTCTGGGCAACATAGTGAGACCCCCTTCTCTACAAAAAATTTAAAATTAGCTGAGCATAATGACACATGCCTGTGGTCCCAACTACTCAGGCAGCTGAGATGAGAGGATAGCCTGAAAATCCTGGAAGTTGAGACTACAGTGGGCTGTGTTCATGCCAGTATACTCCAGTCTAGGCAACAGAGCAAAACCCTGTCTCAAAAAAATCATTGAAAAGAAATTCTTAGGGAATCATATTCATTTCTCATCTGTTATCTGTGTTTTACATTGTTCTTTTTGACTTCATCTTATTTAACTGTACAGTTGTTCCTCAGTATTTGTGGGGGATTGGCTGCAGGACCCACCCACTCCTGTGCCAAAATTTACACATGCTCAGGTCCCTTATATAAAATGGCATATAGTATTTGCATATATCCTAATCACATCCTCCCATATACTCATCTCTAGATCACTTATGATACCTAATGCAATGTAAGTGCTATGTAAATAGTCATACTGTAATAATAAGTAAAAAATCTGTTTAATAAAAACTTTGTCATTTGAAAAAAGTGCTTTTGACCAATGGTTGTTTGAATCCACATATATAGATGGCAGAGTATGTTTAATTTACTATAATACATGGGCTGAACATTGATTTTTTTTTTTTTTTTGAGACGGAGTTTCCCTCTTGTTACCCAGGCTGGAGTGCAATGGCGCGATCTCGGCTCACCGCAACCTCCGCCTCCTGGGTTCAGGCAATTCTCCTGCCTCAGCCTCCTGAGTAGCTGGGATTACAGGCATGCGCCACCATGCCCAGCTAATTTTTTGTAGTTTTAGTAGAGACGGGGTTTCACCCTGTTGACCAGGATGGTCTCGATCTCTTGACATCGTGATCCACCCGCCTCGGCCTCCCAAAGTGCTGGGATTACAGGTGTGAGCCACCGCGTCTGGCCACTGAACATTGATTTTTAACATAATTTTTCTAAATAGAATTTTGTGTTTATGTTGTAGGAGGTAGTAGTAATTGATAATTGTTTCCCTTTTAGCTGTTTTCTTTCTGTATCTTCCTCCTAGAGTCTAATAATTCTTTAAGAAATTAGTAATTGTAGTAGGGAAACTTACTGTTATAAAGAACACTGAAAGAAACATTTATTTTGAATACCCTTAGATCTTTTTCTAAATGTATTCATTTACAAAACATGGAGCAAAGTACATAAACCCCTTTGGTCCTCTCCTCATATAGAGAGAAAATTGATATCTTAAGATTCCTTCCATCTATAAAAGCGTTTTGGCCTTCTGATTTTTAAAATGCATTCTTCAACTTGATATAAGTTTTCCTTTTTCTTTTCTTCTTTTCTTTCAAGACAAGATCTCTGTTGCACAGGCTGGAGTCCATTGGTGGGATCTCAGCTAACTGTAGCGTCAACCTCCTGGCTGAAGCCATCCTACCACTTTAGTCTCTCTAGTAGCTGAGACTACAGGCACGCAAGCTCACTAGTTTGTTTATATTTTGTAGAGATAGGGTCTCACTATGTTGCCCAGTCTGGTTTCAAAATCCTGGGCTCAGGTGATCCTCCCATCTCATTCTCCCAAATTACTGGCATCTAAGTTTCTACCTATCTTTTAATTTAGTATTTTCTATAAACTCATGAATATTACAAAATGCAGTCTTATTTTTAATAGCTACATTATTTAACTATCATATTTGTCATATTTGGATTATCCCTAATTGTTTAATTGTTATAAGTAGTGCTTTGTACAAAAGTCTTTTCATAATTTTTTTAGTAGAATAAATTCCTGGATGTGGAATTACTGGGTAACTTTCTTGCTATATTTGGGGCCTCCGCCTATTTGCATGTGACATAGTTAGATGTAGTGCCTTTTTATTCATTGAACAATTTCAAGAACAGATGTTTAGAAAGATTGAGTGGATCACAACTGCTTTTACAAAAAGTAGCTTTCTTAGGATTTAGATTTTTTTAATTGCAGTTATTCCTCTAAATTACCCAGATTTAGGGGTGATTTTTTAAGAAATCAGAAACTAAAATGACTTAGATTTGCTAAGCAGATTATTTGTTTTTCAGATTCGACCTCACATTACTACTTTGCGCAAATACACATACGGAAAGCATATACTGGCCAAGCTGGAAAAGTATTATTTGAAGAATAGCCCGGATCTAGGACCTATTGGAGGACCACCAAATGGAATGCTGTAAATTACAGAAGCAAGAGAAAGAAGATAATTTAACCATGTGAAAAGATTTTTTGTGTGTGTGAATTATCAAAACACAACTCAACTATGAATCTTCAATTTTTTTTTAAAACAAAACTATTTATTGACTTTATTCATCCATTTGTAAATTTTTTAAGGTTCTTGTGTATATTTGGGGGGTGGGGGATGAATTATAAATTATATTCAGCCCTGAGTGGAGACCTATCAGATTGGATTGCTGGCAAAGCACAGAATGCCTGTATATGATGTAACTGTATCAAAAATAAAAAGCTGTCTCATATTTTGTAAATTTTTACCTTGTAAAGTCACAAAAATAGTTTTTAAAGGAAAAAGTACAGTATTCTTTTAATAAACTGGCTCACAGTCTGGTAGGTCTACAACCCCATAGCACAACAGGTTTATAGAGATGTATATAGAATTATAGTCCTTATTTTTTTCCTTTGTGTGAGACCTTTTATAACAGATTAACAATCAACTGCATAAATATGATTAATATTTTAAAAAGAGTTAAGTTGTATTTTGGTAATTCACAAACTATCATGCAAATAATGAGCAAGTAAGACAAGAATAAAATGGTTTGAGATGAAAAGAACTTAACATTATTTACAGTAGATGTGGTTTTAATACAAATACTGCCCTAAAATGTCTCTGGCAATGTACAAAAATATTGTATATACTTACATATGTAATTGTTGTAAGAGTTAAGAAATACAAAATCATGGTGACACTTCCAATTAAGTGCACTAAATGAAAAGTTAAGTCATATATTAACTTTTCAGTTTGGTTTGCAATGAGAAAGTGGAAATTTGTGTTTTGTTTTGCTTATAGAATTACAAAGACATGTTGAGGAAGTGTTGAGCTTTATTTTGCTTTTTCATAAAGGCAGAAAGTAGGAACCAGATAGAGGTGAAAAGGGGCCACTGAAAAGTGAATTTGATAGCTCAGCATTTAAGCATGATTACATATTCAGATAGCTCTTTTTGCTTTCTATAAATATATGCATTGTGTGTGTAGTAATAGATGTAAGTTTACACTTTGAAAGGAAATCTTGTTTCAATGTTTATTATAAAAACCTTGCTTAATTTAGTAGTGATGCTTTCCTTGGTTGTACAGGTGTACATTTGTAAACCTTCATGCTGTAAATGGAATTTGTTTTATCTCTTTGGGATACATTTGCATTTTAGTGTACATTTATGTCCCTGCCCTCTTTGACCTGGCAATATAGTGTTGTATAATGTAAATTTATTTCTCCAAATCGAGAGTGATTTTTAAAAAATTTTTTATCTTTATATGGTTTCAGAAGTATGAACCAGCTTTCTTTTTATTATTGTGAGATCATTTTGTTTTATAACGTAGTTGTTGACTGTTAATATGGACATGTTAGAATTTGGATCACTTTCAATTGAAGTCAGGGTATTGTGCATAACAGAAAGTATTGGACTGAGATATTTGGTTACCATAGAGGCCAATGCTTTTTTCATCTTATTAAATGTGATGTGACTTTTTTCTTTGTACAGAAGAGTACTGTATTTTTGAATAGCCTACTCCCAAGTAAGAGCAAATCTGTATGATAACATTTTTTTCTCTGGACATAAGACATAACAGTAACACGATGTACATTTACAAGCGGCCTTATGTACATTTCCCAACAATCTTTTTAAGGCAAAATTGTGACCATATGTGTATAATTAAAATCGTTTTTAATCCTTTGCCTATGAAAATATTTTGGAAAAAAACTTGCTGTGTATATTCAGTTTCTGAAAGATAAAGAAAGTGCTTTGTATTTTGTTGAAGTCAGTATTTTGTATAAACATTTATGTTGACCCACTTATGTTTAGTGCTGAAAACTAAAATGAACATGCTATCTCTGTCAGCTGAATATGGAAGAGATTTTTTTTTTTACTAGAGATCTGCAGAAGAAAATCTATCTTCTGAGCACAGTGTGGAATCTAAAGGTTTTATCACTTAGTTGTTCATATTATGAACCTAAAAATAGTGGCATAAAGTTTGGGGATGCCAGGCATACCTTTTCATGTTTGGTGTTATTTTAGTTTTCTAACCCAACATTCCTTGGTGAGGCCATTAAATCCAAACACTTGTCACTGTTCCTTCTAATAGTCACACAGGGTCATCAACATGTACCGGTCACTGTAGCAGCACCTTTTTTTTTTTTTTTTAAACCCACACAAAGCCGCTCTCTCACTTTTTCCTACTTTGCCAACCTCAAGAGTATTTCGGCCCATGTTAGACTTTTGTTCTCAGTATCAGCCCATGGTTTCAGGATCAAAGCTGTCATGTTGCAGATTGGTAATGACTTTCCTGTCTTTGTACAGTTGAATTCCTAGTCTTCATCCTTGCTGTCTGTTGGCACAGGCATTATCTCTGCAATTTTAGAAAATGACAAGTACTAGAGAATATTACATTGAGAAACTAAACCCTCTTCTTGGGGTTCTAATATTCCCACATGTCCCAGTGCTGACAACCCAGTCTTCACAATACTTTCAGGCCTGCTCTACAAAAATAACTTCTTGTAGAAATTTTACAGTCTGCCATTTTGGGTGCCCACCGCAATTTTTTACCTTTTAGTAAGTTGGCATGAAATTTTGGTAAAATCTGAAAATGACATTTCAGAATAAAGAAACAATTGGGCTAAACTACCTAGGCTTTACTCGAGTGTCTCCTTTTGATATGGGTTGTTTCTGGACCAGTTTGTCTTAAGTCCTGGCTCTTAATTGGTTCATATGAAATAATGTTTAACTTCACTTCTTTGTATATTATGTATAAATTAGAAAATGAAAAATGTGTGAATAACATTATATGAAATAAACCTGGTCTTGTGTTTTTCTCTAGATAAAATACCCCTCTCTACCTCAGTTATAATTTAAAATTGACGGCCCGTTCAGGTTTACTCTGACTTCAGGAAAACAAATACATTTTTAACATGGGTGCTATTCTGAAGCTGCTGATTCGTCTGATGGTATTAATTCTCTCCTTTGATTAGTGTTAAGAATATATAATCGCATACTTCATAGGACAAAACCTTAGCCTGTTTTCACATGAACTTGAGGCAGTGTTGTCTAAAGGTAAATATAATTTAAGTTTAGGTGTAGATTTGATTTACTATTTACAAACCTTGTGAACTTATCTAAGCCTTGAAGCCCTAATCTGTATCAAGGGATACTACTACTTAACTCGTTAGTTTTAATTGAGAATATACAAAAAGATACCTAGAACCTAATTTTTTTTTTTTTTTAAAGAGATGGAGTCTTGCTATGTTGATCAGGTTGGTCTTGAACTTCTGGCCTCAAGTGATCCTCCCACTTTGGCCTCCCAAAGTACTGGGATTACAGGCATTTGAGCCACTATGCCTGGCCAAGAGCCTAGTTCTTAATTAATTGCTTGTTAATACCATTTCTCTTTTTCTCACTATATTAACTATAAGAAGAAAAAAAGCTGGAACAATTTGATAGACTCCAAAATGGAAACTTACATAAAGCTAAGTGTGAAAAAGAAATGTCATCACACACATTGTTTATCCTGAAATTTAACGTTGTCTTGATTTGGCTCTCAGAGCAACCCTCTTGAATTATTGACATACTACCTCACATTGTATTGAAACGAAAAGGTCTTAAGCAAATACCACATCTTTGCATCCTGGCTTACCAACCTAAGGAAAGCAGTTTTCTAAATTCACCCGGGTCATAGTTATTCACTGTACGCCATCATGACAGCACTTTCTCCGGAAGATTTTTAAA
This sequence comes from Cebus imitator, assembly GCF_001604975.1. NCBI lineage: Eukaryota > Metazoa > Chordata > Mammalia > Primates > Cebidae > Cebus > Cebus imitator. The sequence goes on along the minus strand of NW_016107316.1, from coordinate 11,784,582 downwards.
GTGGCAAGGGACAAAGAAACCCCGATTAAGGAGCCATATTCACTGTTCACCTTTCCTACCTCACTTAAAAGTATCTAGCTTAACTTGCTTGGTAGAATATATTTACCAATAATATATTTACCAAGAACTACCTCCAGGTCTTTCAGAAAATGTATCTATGAACAGGGAGATGAGAAGGAATGGAGTGCTGAGGCATCAGCCCTGGCTCCTAAGAGGCTGTTCTCGAGCACTGCACTGCAGAGGGAAGGAGCCAGGGCCAGGGTGGGGCTGGGCCTTCATTGTTTGTAGAGGTTGTATCCTGACTTTCCCACAGAACCTTGTGGCTGAGGAATATATTTGGTTTTTTTGAGACAATATCTGGCTGTCACCCAGGCTGAAGTGCGGTGGCGCCATCACTGCTCACTGCAGCCTCGACCTCCCAGGCTCAAACAAGTTTCCCATCTCAGCCTCTGAAGTAGTTGGGACCACAGGCACATGCCACCATGCCCAGCTACTTTTTGTATTTTTTAGAGATGGAGTCTCCCTATGTTGCCTGACCAGACTGATCTCAAACTGCTGCTCAAGCAATCTGCCAGCCTCAGACTTTCAAAGTGCTGGGATTACAGCCATGAGGCATCGTGCCCAGCCAACTCTATATTTATTTATTTATTTTACAAAGACAGGGTTTCACCATGTTGGTCAGGCTGGTCTTGAACTCCTGACCTCAGGTGATCCGCCCGCCTTGGCCTTCAAAGTGCTTGGATTAAGTGTGAGCCACCGCGCCCGGCCGCCAAGTCTTAATACAGGACGAAACAGGACAGGATAGGTCCCGTAGCCACTTTCTCTAGTTTCTTCGCTGTTCCATTCATAGAATGTTTTTTTTTTTAAAAAGCACAGAAATAATTCTACAGCTTGTTGATTTTCACAAATAAATATTCATGAATCCAGGATTTAGATCAAGAACCAGAACATTACCAGCACCCAGAAACCTTCCCATGCCCTCTTCCACTGAGTGGCTCTTTCAACCCTTACGAAGCCAAAAAGCACAAGTCCTGGGCCCTGTGGCCTTAATGAGTGACACCCTGGACCAGTCCGACCCAATGACTTGGGAAAACACTCCTTTTACTGATAAATGTGAAGCAACTCATGGCTGTGTCTCTGGCACCACCCTGGTGGAAGCAGAAGTGCCATAGAAATTTAAAAATGTATTTACCAATACCTAAAAACAGGAGAAATCGTCTTCTATTTGGTAGTTTAAAGGGAAGAAATTGGCTGGATTAAAATTGATTCAAATGTCACAGCTCTTTTGGAATTTGTCTAGCAGGTTTTCTAGTTTCTACCAGAAAACCCAACAACAGAAAGATGATTGATTCAAACTTTCTTGGGTGTCAGAATAATGATTCAGAGTTTGGGCTCTAGAATTAGACTGCCCAGATTCCAAACACTGTGGCTTCATATCTAGTAGGTAAGTGGTTTCATCTTTTAAGCCTTAGTTTCCTCGTGTAGGTAAAGGGAAGGGTGACCTGCTGAGATTGTAAAGATTAAAGAGAATATACATGTAGTGCCATGGCAAGTGGGTACTTGGTACATTGCTACTACAGCAACTCTTACGCATCACTCATAAGTTTTCATTTTTTTAAATTTGATTACATACAGCCTCAAAACATATTTGGAGATAATGTTTCTGCAAATGAGCAAAACTCTTTTTTTTTTTTTTTTTTTTGAGACAGAGTTTTACTCTTGTTGCCCAGGGTGGAGTGCAGTAGTACGATCTCGGCTCACTGCAACCTCTGCCTCCCGGGTTCAAGCGATTCTCCTGCCTCAGCCTCCTGAGCAGCTGGGATTACAGGCATGCGCCACCACGCCCAGCCAATTTTTGTACTTTTAGTAGAGACGGGGTTTCTCCATTTTGGTCATGCTGGTCTCGAACTCCCAACCTCAAGTGATCCACCCGCCTCGGCCTCCCAAAGTGCTGGAATTACAGGCATGAGCCACCATGCCCAGCCAGAGAAAAACTCTTGATTCAAGTTGCAGGTAAATCATTAAGTCATATGTAGATTTGCACTGATATATACAAGCTGCCAGGATGGAGAGAAGAGCAAAGAAATCAAAGTCACTGTGATGGGAAATCTCAGTATCTCTCTTACAAACACACACAAAAACATATCAGAGACCCATAAGCTGCTGACGTTTTGTGGAGGTCAGAGGGTGGCTCAGGTCCATTAGCTGATCTCTGCCAGTCTCACCCCATCCCTTGCATCATTTTCACCAGTTTGGAAGCCCTTGATGTTAGGGTTTAGCTTTAGTGAAAGAACAGGCCTGCAAACAAATCAATTCTTTGCTGAGTGATTTAAAGAGCTACCTCCAGGCCCAGCATGGTGGCTCACACCTGTAATCCCAGCACTTTGGGAGGCTGAGGTGGGCAGATCACCTGAGGTTAGGAGTTCGAGATTAGCCTGGCCAACATGGTAAAACGCCGTCTTTATTAAAAATACAAAAATTAGCTGGGAATGGTGGCAGGCACCTGTAATCCCAGCTACTCAAGAGGCTGAGGCAGGAGAATCGCTTGAACCCAGGAGGCAGAGGTTGCAGTGAGCCAGGATCACACCACTGCACTCCAGCCTTGACAACAGAGCGAGACTCCGTCTCGAAAAAAAAAAAAAAGCTACGTCCAATTATTTATAAATGTTCACTTTGGGCCGGGCACAGCGGCTCACGCCTGTAATCCCAGCACTTTGGGAGGCCGAGGAGGGCGGATCATGAGGTCAAGAGATCAAGACTATCCTGGCCAACAGGGTGAAACCCCGTCTCTACTAAAAATACAAAAATTAGCTGGGCGTGATGGCATGCGCCTGTAGTCCCAGCTACTCAGGAGGCTGAGGCAGGAGAATTGCCTGAACACAGGAGGCGGAGGTTGCAGTGAGCCGAGATCACGCCACTGCACTCCAGCCTGGCACCTGGTGACAGAGCGAGACTGTGTCTCAAAAAAAAAAAAAAAAAAAAAGTCTGCTTTGTTTGAGAGTTGAGCCACAGTTGCAGCCAAGTGAGGAACAGCCCTCCATAAGGATCCATCCAACTGAAGCATCAAGTTTGAAGGAAGACACAGTAACACTCCTTAGCTGAGTAAAGCTCTGCCAACTGGGCTTACAGCAAGGAAGGCACTGAACTGAGAAAGATCTGCCTGCTAGCCCTCTAAACCATTCCCTCTCAGCCTCTGCCTTGACAACCAAGTTAGGGGCATCCTCAACGCAGTATTTAGAAATCAGAAACAAGGGTCTCACCCAACTCTACACAAAGCACGCATTTTCACCTTCATAGAAGATATGGAATGTTGGCTGATAATTCCTTACGAACACGGCCATCTGTGATCCTGAAGGAGGTCAAAGGCTGCGTGAGAAGATCATGTATGATTTCCCCCAGCACACATTTTGGTGCCCGTGCGGTTGAGCAGAAGGCTTCCACCCAGTTCAGGATCTTATCTTTTCTGTGTAAACAGCATGTAGCTCATGGCCAGACACAGGTTGCGGAAGGAATGCTGAACGGTGGAGGAAAATCACTGCACATCGTTCCATGACCAAATAAGATCATACGGAGAACATTCGGTCTTATCTTTTGTTTTTTTTGAGACATGGTCTCACTCTGTCACCCAGGCTGGAGTGCAGTGGTGTGATCACAGATCACTGTAGCCTCAACTTCCCAGGCTCTAGAAATCCTCCCACCTCAGCCTCCCAAGTAGCTGGGACAATAGGCATGTACCACCATGCTCACTTAATTTTTAAGTTTCTTGGTAAAGACAGAGTCTTGTCATGTTGCCTGAACCAGTCTTAAAACTCCTGGGCTCAAGTGATCCTCCTGCCTCAGCATCCAAGGGTGCTGGGATTATTGGCATGAGCCACTGTGTCTGGTCGGTCTTACCTATTTTTGAGAATGCACTAGGCCCTTAGGGTGGGGAGGGGGGAAAGTAATTCCTTTCTCAAAGCCTTTAAATCTAGACAGAAATCAAGATTTCAAAACTAATCAGTGCCTTGGGCTTGGAAGGGAAAGGTAAAATAAAGAGAATGAGGCGATGGCTTTTGGGGTGTTGAGAGCAAGGCAAGTGCAGCAGACAGCATATTTTCAGTCTTATTTATTGAGCAACTACTTTGTGTCAGGTTTTGTTTTGAGACAGAGTCTTGCTCTGTTGCCCAGGCTGGAGTACAGAGTGCAGTGGCACAATCTCGGCTCACAGCAACCTCCACCTCACGAGTTCAAGGGATTCTCCCAAGTAGCAGGGATTGCAGGTGTGCACCACCATGCCTGCCTGATTTTTCTATTTTTAGTAGAGATGGGGCTTCACCATGTTGGCCAGGCTGGTCTTGAACTCCTGACCTCAAGTGATCCTCCCACCTCAGCCTCCAAAGAGCTAAGATTACAGGTGTGAGCCACTGCACCTGGTCAATGGCAGGTATTCTTGATGCTGAGGCTACAGCCCAAAAGAAGCGCACACTCCAGTGGAGGGAGAAGCAGAATGAGATTCTTGATACAGGCAATGCTTCCATTAACAGTAGGGGTCACCACAGGTTCTTGAGCAGGGGAGCGACAAGTGCAGTGGTGTGGAGGACCCAGCACAGGTTGGCAGAGCAGCAGTAGAAGGGACTGGAGGCAGTGCCAGTTACAGAGCTGAGGGGTTCCCCTAACAAGCGCAGAGTCCCATCTCTTTCTTGCCTTATTCCTACCCCTGTCCTTTTATGGAAAGAAGCCTTGGAAAGCCGGGTCACACCTGGTGGGCCCCTCCTATGGCAGGGATGAGGACGAAAGCATGTGCAAGGGATCGCCCTGGAGAACAGGAGGGGTGTCTGGGAGTCCTCCTTTGCCCTGCTCCCTCAAAAGTCAGTTCTGGTCTGAGCACTGGAGTCTAGGTTTGGAGGGCACTTGTGGGCAGAGGAGGGAGGAAATCACCCCGGAGTCTGAGAGGATGATAGCTTCATCTATATTCCAGTACCCACCCTCTTCTAGCGTAGGGTGGAAAGCTAGAGAAGGGACCTGGAAGAGAAAGCTGTCACAGGAAGAGGCAGCCGTAGATACAGGGGCAGCCTCCAGGTGACCTAGAGTCCTCCCTACCCGCCCAAGCCTGGCTCACTCAGGGTGGCAAAGGCCTGGCGGCACACTTAGAAACCTGCAAACCTGGCTGGGTGTGGTGGTGCACGCCCATGATCGAAGCACTTGGGAAGGCAGAGGCAGGGGCATCGTTTGGGTCCAGGAATTCGAGGCCAGCCTGGGAAATATGGCAAGACCCCCTTCTCTATAAAAAAATAAAAATAATTTTAAAAAAGAAAGCACTGCCGGACGCTGTGGCTCACGCCTGTAATCCCAGCACTTTGGGAGGCCGAGGCGGGTGGATCACGATGTCAAGAGATCGAGACCATCCTGGTCAACATGGTGAAACCCCGTCTCTACTAAAACTACAAAAAATTAGCTGGGCATGGTGGCGCGTGCCTGTAATCCCAGCTACTCAGGAGGCTGAGGCAGGAGAATTGCCTGAACCCAGGAGGCGGAGGTTGCGGTGAGCCGAGATCGCGCCATTGCACTCCAGCCTGGGTAACAAGAGCGAAACTCCGTCTCAAAAAATAAACAAATAAATAAATAAACAAATAAATAAATAAATAAATAAATAAATAAATAAAAAAGAAAGCAGCTGACCCGCCTGGGCGACACCCTCAAGCTCCGAAGCCCTTTCCCTACCCAGGCTTCAGTTTGCTCATCAGGGCCTAATCCAGCGGGGCTGTTAAAGACACCAGGCGCCCCCACCACCCGCCGAGAACGCCCCCTGGAGGCCCGGCCCTGCCCTGCACCGCAGGTGCCTGGGACATTCCCTGCCCAGGCACCGCGTACCCCGGGGGATCCGTCCAGCTCCGGAAGTTTCTTCGTCCAATTACTTGGAGTTGATCTTTCTAAACGGGATTGCTCAGACACGCCCTGCCTTCTCGAACAAGGAAAGAACCCTATCCATCTCACTCAGCTGCCACATACGACTGCCGGCAGCCTCATCACAGGGCACATCCATCATCAGCTTCTCAGGCCCCAACCCTGACATCCTGCAGCCTGGAATCCCACAGCTCCAGTCACGTGGCCACTGGCCCCCTTTCCCCAAATGTGTCTGAAACCGAACCATCTCCTTGCACCAAACCTTATTTTGCTCTTCCTCTTCCTTTCCGTACTGAGAGCCACAGGTGGGGCGACTAAATTTTTTAGTATAAATATATCCCAAACATTGCATAGGACATAATTATACATTTTATGCCAAAAAAAAAAAAAATGTTCATCTGAAATTCAAATGTAACTGGGCATTCTGCTTTGATTTGCTAAATCTGACAACCCTACTGCCCCTGTCTCTGGCCAGCCAGTTCCTTCCCGTCTCCTGGAGCCAGCCCTGGAGCTTCCCTAGACAGATCTGGGGACAGCTCCTCCAGGGACAAGGTCGATCGCGTGATGGCTCATTATTGCAATTGCTTGTTTTCTTCAGTTTCTCCAACCACACTGTGAGCTGCTGGAAGGTCAGACCATGTGTTTCTCTTTACCCAAAAGCCTGATGTTAGGTGCTTAGGAAATACGACTGCAGAGAGGAAGTAAGTGTGTTTTTTGTTTGTTTGTTTTTCTTTTTCTTTTTTTTTTTTT
>NW_016107316.1:11772828-11774659 GCF_001604975.1 Cebus imitator | reverse complement strand
TGGAGTGCAATGGTGCGATCTCGGCTCACTGCAACCTTTGCCTCCTGGGTTCAAGCAATTCTCCTGCCTCAGCCTCCCGAGTAGCTGGGACTACAGGCACGTGCCACCATACCCAACTAATTTTTGTATTTTTAGTAGAGACGGGGGTTTCACCATGTTGACCAGGATGGTCTCGATCTCTTGACCTCGTGATCCACGCGTCTCGGCCTCCCAAAGTGCTGGGATTATAGGCGTGAGCCACCGCGCCCGGCCATAAGTGCGTTTTTAAAGGCAGTGTCTCTCGGTCATAAACGATGCTCTGGGACGCTGTACCTAGGGGCCTACACTCCCAAGTTCTCTGGGTTACTTTTGAAAACCATCATACTTGAGCAAATTCTTATGGTGAAAAAGTTTCCCTCCGGGCGCGGTGGCTCACGCTTGTAATCCCAACACTTTAGGTGGCCGAGGTGGGCGGATCATGAGGTCAGGAGTTCAAAACCAACCTGACCAACATGGTGAAACCCCGTCTCTACTGAAAAATACAAAAATTAGCATCACCACGGAAATGCAAATCAAAACCACAATGAGGTATCATTTCACACACATTGAAATTAGCAAATAAAAGAAAAAAAAGGAACTAGAAAGTAAGGCTCACACCTGTAGTCCCAGCTGCTCGGGTGGCTGAGGCAGGAGAATCGCTTGAATCTGGGAGGCAGAGGTTGCAGTGAGCCGAGATCTTGCCACTGCACTCCAGCCTGGGCGACAGAGTGAGACTCCGTTTAAAAAAAAAAAAAAAAAATCCCAACAATCAAAAGCAAAAGAAAATCTTTCCCCTCATTATCTCTGCCCTTCAATTTCATTTTCCTCCCAAGAGTTAATCGTTGTTAAAGCCAAGTACGCAAATTTCAAATATTTTTCTTTGTATTTATTAGGCCGTAATGAAAAGCCTAATAAACCCAAAAAGCTGAAGTCATACAGGACACATTCATTGAATAGAATGCAACTGAATTAGAAAGGGAGGGCAAAAACTGTCAGGCCTCCACCTACAAGCCTGGACCCAGAAAGTCCGAAGTCCTGCCTGCCTCCTCTGATCGCCCCTCACCCCCGCCTGCGTTTGCCATTATCCCTGATCGCCCAGCGGGGCTTCCCCGGACTTTAAGCTTCTCTCCCCACCCTGCCATCTTAACTGTTCTTATGATAATGTGAATACTCCTCACCCCACCCTGCCATCTTAACCGTTCTTGCCCTGTGAGTATCCCTCTGCCCCATCCTACCATCTTAACTCTTAGGCCTTACCCCACCCGCCGTTGTAACTGAACTTAAGGTAATGCATACTCCTTGCCCCTACCCCCACCACTGTAACTGATCATACTCTGTTAACACCCCTGCCCTCCCAACCTATAAAACCAATTCCCACTCCTACTCCCTTGCCAGTCCTTTCTCGGATTCAGCCCGCTTGCACCCAAGAGCAAAATAAAACGGCCTTGTCGTCCACACAAAGCCTGTTTGGAAAATCTCTTTATTAAATGCGTTTAATAGTCTGTACTTTTGGACGCCAATAACAAAAATTATCTTATAAATAGAAATGTACTTATTAGGCCGGGCGCGGTGGCTCACGCCTATAATCCCAGCACTTTGGGAGGCCGAACGGGTAGATCACGAAGTCAAGAGATCGAGACCACCCTGGTCAACATGGTGAAACCCCGTCTCTACTAAAAATACAAAAAATTAGCTGGGCATGGTGACGCGTGCCTGTAATCCCAGCTACTCAGGAGGCTGAGGCAGGAGAATTGCCTGAACCCAGGAGGCGGAGGTTGCGGTGAGCTGAGATCGCGCCATTGCACTCCAGCCT
>NW_016107316.1:11757188-11765327 GCF_001604975.1 Cebus imitator | reverse complement strand
AAAAAAAAAAAAAAAAAAAAAAAAAAAACCTATTTTCTAAGGAGAGTTTGGATGAATGTATGAATGAGATGAGGAAATTAAGAGACTCTTTGGCTGGGGGCGGCTCAAGCTCTCACCCCTAGCTTGTTCAGAGGAGAGGACAGTGGCCCAGACCCTCATGGCCAGGTCAGGAGAAGGGCAGGAAAGGGGCCTTCTCATTAGAGAGGGCCCCAATCACCCATTGGTGAGGGACCACCCAGAGCTAGCGTCCCCAGCTTTCCAGGACCCCATTCATCCCACCCACCAACCCAAGACTGGTTCCCAGTAAAACATGGCTCTTTGCAGCCTCTCCCGGCTTGTCCATACCATGTGCCCTCTGCTGGGGGCGACTTCCCTTTCTTCTATCTGGATAAGCCCTGCTTGTCCTCAGACTCATCCACCTTCTCAGGTGCCCTCTCCTGAATTCACCTGGCTCATCTCAGGCTCAGTCTCTTGAATGAGGGCCTCAGGCAGGAAGTGGGATCTCAGGCAGGAAATGGGATCCTTTGTGCAAAGGAGATCGATGGCCTTACCCAGCATCCCCATTGAAAGGGCTTCCTTTTCAGCACTACCAGCTCTACCAACACTTCAACACTGTGGGATTTCAGCAGAAAGATGGGAAGAAAGATGGGAAATCCGATACCCCATGGGAGCTCACAGGGCTGTGTCAACAAGTGTTTTTCCCAGTTAGGGACTACTGTGTGTGGGGGGGATTGGGTGGCCAGCATGCAGACACACGGAAACACTGAGATCCCGGAAGAGATTCCAGGTCCCACAGGGCGGTCTCCAGAGATGATCAGAGGGCAAGGTGAGATCTGGGGAAAACACGCTGTGTCAGTTAAAGAAGGTCCCTGCCAATCTCCGTAGAGGTTGGCGATGATCTTGAAATTGGGGACTGATTCCAGAAGCAGTAATAGCAGCAATAGCCGAAAATTCATGAATTTTCATGCCAGGCACTCAGCACTTTACGTGTGTGTCATCTCATTTCACCCCGTGACAACTCTGTGAGGAATGTACTGAGATTATACCTATTTTACAAGTAAAGAAACTGAGGCTTAGAGAGGTTGTATGGCTTATCCAGGGTTGCAGGGCCAGAGTTCAAATCCAGACGGTTTGATGTTAGAGCAAACACTCAACCGCCGTGCTAGGGCTCTCGAGCTCAGATCCCTGCAGGGCCCAGTTGGGTAGTGGATGAGCTAGAAACCCACACACTGTGACTGCGGCTTCCATGCTGCTCTTTGCTTTGACTGGATGTGGGTCCAGTGTACTAGATCTTCCGATTCAGCTAGAAAAGTCAGGATTTTTTTTTTTTTAGACAAAAGTTTTGCTCTAGTCACTCAGGCTGGAGTGCGATGGTGCAATCTCAGCTCACTGCAACCTCTGCCTCCTAGGTTTCAGTGGTTTTCCTGCCTCAGACTCCTGGGTAGCTGGGATTACAAGTACCCATCACCATGCCTGGCTAATTTTTGTATTTTTAGTAGAGATGAGGTTTCACCTTGTTGGCTAGGATGGTCTTGAACTCCTGATCTCCAGTGATCCACCTGCCTCGGCCTGCCAGAGTGTTGGGATTACAGGCATGAGCCACCGTGCCCAGCCGAAAAGTCAGAAATCTTGATTCTTACATGCAATTCTCTGACCAAAATCTCCTTTTTAAAATAGTGTAGGCTGCATGCCAGCATTTTGGGAGGCTGAAGCAGGTGGATCACCTGAGATCAGGAGTTTGTAACCAGCCTGGCCAACATGGTGAAACCTTGTCTCTACAAAAATACAAAGATTAGCCAGGCATAATGGCAGATGCCTGTAATCCCAGCTACTCGGGAGGCTGAGGTGAGACAATCACTTGAATCCAGGAGGCGGAGGTTGCAGGGAGCCAAGATCATGCCATTGCACTCCATCCAGGGTGACAGAACGAGACCTGATCTAAAAAAAAAAGTAGCATAAGGGCAAAACAAAAACAAAATAAAGTAGTGTGAAGGCAAAACACTTCTACAGGCCAAATGCAGCCCTAGGGGCTGTTCGTTTGCAACCTCTGTCCCATTCTTAGGGAATACAAAGTCATCATGTCACCTGTTGAGTAAACTCAGCTACTCATCTGTCATGTGAATTTGCATATGCATCCTGGGGCTGGAGGTGAGGTACACCTGTGTGCGTGAAGGAGCGTGCACATGAGCTACACACAGGTATGGGCGCCAACAGAATACTATGACTTACACATCCTGGCTGTGGTGACCTCAGGCATCTCTTCAGAGCCCAGCCCAGCTTCTCCCCTGGGGGGGCTGCAGACCGTCCAACTTCTCTGTGATTTCTAGGGTCCCACCTTGTGCCAGGTAAAGTGCTAAGTGTTTTATATGTATTATATCAGAATGCTTAGAAACTTGCCTAAAATGAGTCTCTCTGCCTCTCCCAGTGAATCCCACATGGCCATCTTCAGCATCACTAGCATGCAGGGGCCACTTACACATGTGTGCCAGGCCCCACGGAGGGCTTAGCTCATTCAATCCTTAGGAATCTCTGAGGTAGGTATTAGGATTTCTCCAATTCATAGAGAAGCAAATTAAAGAGCAAAGAGGTTACTGCTTGCCTGAAGTCACATAGCTACAGTAGCTCTAAGAATGTGTAGAAGGACCACCTGGGTAACATGGCAAAACCCCATCTCTACAGGGTTAGCCAGGCATGGTGGTACGTGCCTGTGGAGGCTGAGGTGGGAGGATCGCTTGAGTCCAGGAGGCAGAGGTTGCAGTGAGCCGTGATCACGTACGTCAAGGCACTACTCCAGCATGGGTGACACAGTGAGACCCCACCTCAAAAACAAAACAAAAAAATAGCAGTGAGTGGTGGCTCATGTCTGTAATTCCAGCACTTTGGGAGGCCAAGATGGGCGGATCGCCTAAGGTCAGGAGTTTGAGACTAGCCTGGCCAACATAGTGAAACCCCTTCTCTAATAAAAATACAAAAAATTAGCTGGGCATGGTGGCGTGTGCCTGTAATCCCAGCTACCCAGGAGGCTGAGGCAGGAGAATTGCCTGAACCCAGGAGGCGGAGGTTGCGGTGAGCCGAGATCCTGCCATTGCACTCCAGCCTGGGTAACAAGAGCGAAACTCTGTCTCAAAAAAAAAATACAAAAATTAGCTGGGTGTGGGGGTGCGCACCTGTAATCCCAGCTACCTGGGAGGCTGGGGCAGGATAATCGCTTGCAACCAGGAGGCGGAGGTTGCAGTGACCTGAGATCACACCATTGTACTCCAGCCTGGGCAACAAGAGTGAAACTGTCTCAAACAAAAACAAACAAAAACAAAACCTGCCACACCCCCCACAAACAGCATATTGCATACAGCAAATAGCAGGGGCTTTGTAAAGTCTGTCCTTAGCTAAGCAGGTGGGGTGGTGGGCGGGACAGGTGGGACCCCATTTCCCTGCTCTAGCCCAAAGAGCACCAGCAAGGGCTCCCCTTCCCCACAGGGGCTGAGTCAGCGATCTGGGTGCTGCTTAGACCCCAGGTCCTTGATGATGCCCTGCGGGGCTGGGGCTGGTGTGAGCTGAGTGGCCCCACTCCAGGAAATGGCTCAGGGTGACTCGGCCTAGCTCACCTGGGAGGGTGTGGCTGGTGCTGGCACTCCTACCTGCTGGAGAGCTTCCTGTCCAAGCCTCCAACAAAGGCAACAAAGGCTAGTGCTTGAGGCAGCCCAGCACTGAGTCATGTGCCCCAGGGTGGGGTCTACTGCAGGACCTCAGCACCCAGCACTGCCCCAGCCTGGGCAGCCTCTTTACACACTGATTCAGCCCCTCTGACACTAGCTGTTTACATAGACCAGGTGGAAATATGTCGTCACGAGGGATTTTCAACATTGCACTCTTCATCTCGCTCATCGGTCTCCAAACCTCATCGCATCCTACCTCCTCCATATTATTCAGTCCTGGCTCCTCACACTGTACCTTCGAGGCCCCTGCTTAGGGTGTCCCAGCCCACAGTCTCCCTCCCTGAAGCATGTCCTTCACACAGTGGCCAGAGGATCTTTCCAAAACACAAACCCGATTCACTGGCTCCTCCAGCCTAGGTGCGGCCTGTTGCTAGCACAGGCTGCGGAGGCTCTTGCCATCCGACACAGCCCTTGCCAGAGGTCCTGTGGCCTGACCAGTCCAGTCCACCCCAGACTCCCTCCTTCTAGCTCCTGAACATCCTGAAACTCTGTCTTGCTTCTTTGCCTGCTCTTTCCTGGGTTTCCTGTTCAGAATGTCCTTTCCCTGCTCTATGTGCCTGGAGTAGGCTGAATAATTGGCCTTAGAAGATAGTGATATCCCAGACCCTGGAAGTTGTGAATGTTCACTTATAGAACAACAACAACCAATAAAAGGGGGTAGGGGTGCGTCTTTGAAGATTTGCAGGAGATTAAGCGAAGCATTTTGAGATGGGGGCAATTATTGGGAGTTATCCAGTGGGTCCTATATGCAGCCTGTATTCTTTTTTTTGTTTTGTTTTTGAGACGGAATTTCGCTCTTGTTACTGAGGCTGGAGTGCAATGGCGCGATCTCGGCTCACCACAACCTCCGTCTCCTGGGTTCAAGCAATTCTCCTGCCTCAGCCTCCCGAGTAGCTGGGATTACAGGCATGTGCCACCATGCCCAGCTGATTATTTTTGTATTTTTAGCAGAGATGGGATTTCACCATGTTGACCAGGATGGTCTCAATCTCTTGACCTCGTGATCCACCCGCCTCGGCCTCCCAAAGTGCTGGGATTATAGGTGTGAGCCACCGCGCCCGGCCATGCAGCCTGTATTCTTACAAGAGAGGGGCAGAGGGAGGTTTCACTATACCCAGAGGAGGCAATGTGAAGATGGAGCAGAGAGAGTTTTGAAGATGTCGGCTTTGATGACTGCAGTGATGGGACACCAGCAGCCACCAGAGGCTGGAAGGAGTGAGGGAGGGATTCTCCCTAGAGCCCCGGGGGAGCACAAGCCGGCCCACTCCTTGATTTGAACCCAGTGAAACTGATTTTGGACTTCTGGCTTCCAGAACTGTAAGAGAATAAGTGAGTGTTAATTGATTTTTTTTTTTTTGAGACAGGGTCTTGCTCTGTTGTCCAGCTTGGAGTGCAGCAGCATGATCTTGGCTCACTGCAGCCTCGACCTCCCAGGCTCAAGCAATCCTTTTACCTTAGCCTCCCAAATGACTGGGACTACAGGCGCGTGCCACCACACCCAGCTGAATTTTTTTGCTAATTTTTTTTGCAGACAGGAGGGCTCACTACGTTGCCCAGCCTAGTCTCGATCGAACTCCTGAGCTCAAGCAACCCGCCCACCTTGGCCTCCCAAAGTGCTGGGATTACAGGTATAAGCCACCTCACCCAGCCCAAGTGGGCGCTATTTTTTTTTTTTTTTTTTTTTTTTTTGAGACGGAGTTTCGCTCTTGTTACCCAGGCTGGAGTGCAATGGCGCGATCTCGGCTCACCGCAACCTCTGCCTCCTGGGTTCAGGCAATTCTCCTGCCTCAGCCTCCTGAGTAGCTGGGATTACAGGCACACGCCACCATGCCCAGCTGATTTTTTGTATTTTTAGTAGAGACGGGGTTTCACCATGTTGACCAGGATGGTCTCGATCTCTTGACCTCGTGATCCACCCGCCTTGGCCTCCCAAAGTGCTGGGATTACAGGCTTGAGCCACCGCGCCCTGCCAGTGGGCGCTATTTTAAGCCACCAAATTTGTAGAAAGTTATTACAGCAGCCATAGGAATCGAATACACTGCCCAAATCCTGTTTCTTGATCCAAGGACAGGTTTTAACGGCTTCCCACCCAGCCTCAACGTTCCCTCATCATTGAAACCTTTGGGAACTTTATTCCTGCATCCGGAATCCATCATTTCCTTACTGCTGCTGACGAACAGGTCAGTATTGCATGCACTTCTTTGTTTTATAATGTTGGTTTAGTTCAGTTTTCTCCCAAAGACTGTGAACTCTGAGAAAATGAAAACCTTATGTTTTCACTTTTGTATCTCCAGCACTCAGCCCTGGGCCTGGCTCCCAGTGGGGTCTCGGCAGTGCGGCACTGCTGCATTGCACAACTCCACAGCCACCACTCATGCCTGGTTCTGTGGACTGTGAACCCTGGGAGCACAATTCCAGAGGATATCATTTTCTTTCTCTCTCTCTTCCTCTCTCTCTTTCTCCCTCCCTCCCTCCTTTCCTCCCTCCCTCCTTCCCACCCTTCCTTCCTTTCTTCCTTTTTTTTTTTTTTTGACAGAATTTCACTCTTGTCACCTGGGCTGGAGTGCAGTGGCGCGATCTCGGCTCACAGCAACCTCCACCACCCAGGTTCAAGGGATTCTTGTGCCTCAGCCTCCCGAGTAGCTGAGATTATGGGCATGCGCCACCATGCCTGGCTAATTTTTGTATTTTTAGTAGAGTCAGGGTTTTACCATGTTGGCCAGGCTGGGCTCGGACTCCTGGTCTCAAGTGATCCATCCACCTCGGCTTCCCAAAGTGCTGGGATTACGTGCGTGAGCCACCACGCCAGGCCAGGATACCATTTTCATGGAAGACACTAAATCATGCTTCCCGGAACGGGCAAGGCTGCATTTCTAGACACATTTATCAAATAAACGAACTGTACTCCACTCTCCTCCTCCAAAACAAAAAGCTATTCCCATAGACAAAGGGTTTCTAGGCCTCCTTTGGATGATGGGCACCATGAGGTGATAAAGGTGGGTCTGTTGAGGGGGTCACTTTGGGGAAGTAGATACTCTGATTTGCATGTGCAAATTCCAGTGATATCTACAAAAGGTGTATCATTCTCTCTCTTTCTCTCTCCCCTGCTACCAAATATTAGAGGCAACTTAGAAGGTGAGGGAAATTATAAGTTAGAAAGGGACAGTCAGCACAGGGGTGAGGCAGGTTTGAAGTTGAGAGCAGAGACGCAGGACATAAAGTCCAATCTACTTGCTGCACACCAAATCCCCAGATGTTTTTAGCTACCGGAGCATGAAAGTACAGACACGCTTGGTTACATATTTCTCAATATCTAAGAATTAACATATGGCCAGGCACAGTGGCTCACACCTATAACCCCAGCACTTTGGGAGGCTGAGGCGGGCAGATCACTTGAGGTCAGGAGTTCAAGACCAGCCTCGCCAACATGCCGAAACCCCATCTTTACTAAAAATATAAAAATAAGCTGGGCATGGTGGCGGGCACCTGTAATCGCAGCCACTCAGGAGACTGAGGCAGGAAAATCGCTTGAACCTGGGAGGCAGAGGTTGTAGTGAGCTGAGATCACGCCACTGCACTGCACTCCAGCCTAGGCCACAGAGGGAGACCCCCTGTCTAAAAAAAAAAACAAAAAACAAAAACAAGTATAAGAGCTGACTGCAGCATTGTGTGTAATATTAAAAAAACTGGAAACAGCTACAAGTCCATAGAGAAACACATTGAAGAATTTTTATGATGCAAATAAATGCAATACATTATTATACTGCAATTGAAATAAATGAACCAGACCTGTCTGTATTCATGTGGATAAATCTCAAAACGTAAGTTGGGGAAACTTGATTGTATCTGCTTATTAGTGAGAGTTCTCCAGATAAACAGAGCTAATAGGATACATATATGAATATATTTATTATGGGAATTGACTCATGAGATTATGGAGGCCAAGAAATCCCACAATCTGCCATCTGTAAGCTAGAGACCCAAGAAAGCTGGTGGTAATTCCAACCAGGTCCAAAGGCCTAAGAACCAGGAGTTCCAATGTTCAAGAGCAGTTGAAGATGGATGTCTCAACTCAAGAGTAGAGAAAGAGACAGAATTTGCCTTGTCTCCACACATTCATTCTATTCAGACACTTAATGGATTGAACAAATCCCACCCACACTGGACAGGGTGGATCTCTTTACTGAATTTATTGATTCAAATGCAGGAAGCACCCTCACAGACACACCCAGAAATAATATTTTACTAGCTATCTGGGCATCCTTTAGCCTGGTCAAGTTGATACATGAAGTTAACCATCACGGTTTGTAATGCTCCACTTCATAAACAAGGGTAGAAGAAAAAATTGCTATCATATTAGGATTTGATAAACTGGGTAGTAGTTTCACAGGTGTTCATTATATTCTTCTTCCTTTTTTTTTTT
>NW_016107316.1:11729331-11757108 GCF_001604975.1 Cebus imitator | reverse complement strand
CAGCTCACCAAAACCTCTGTCTGACTCCTGGGTTCAAGCAATTCTCCTCCCTCAGCCTCCCCAGTGGCTGGGATTACAGGCATGCACCATCACACCTGGCTAATTTTGTATTCCTAGTAGAGACGGGGTTTCTCCATGTTGGTCAGGCTGATCTCGAACTCCCAACCTCAGATAATCCACCTGCCTTAGCCTCCCAAAGTGCTGGGATTACAGGTGTTAGCCACCACAACGGCCTTGTATTATGCTTTATCATATGTTCAAAATGTTCACAATAAAACAATTAGCTGTCTTTTAAAATGCTGGATTATGGGAAGAAGTTGGTATTAAAGAGTTGAGTTTTGTATCATCTTGGAGTAAGAATGCGCTTACGTGCATCTGATGCCCTTTAAGATGTCAAAATATTTGGTGGATATGCTATTGGCTCCCCCAAACCCAAGCCCTGTGTGGCTAAGCTAAATGTAGTAATCAAACTCTCCTTGCCAGTGATGGGTTCAGGAGGGCTGAGGACCCACTTCAGGCCAGGGAAATGGAAAAATAAATGGTGGGGAGGGATTCGATGAACTGTTTCCTCACTCATAAGGACAGTAGGAGGAGATGGCCTCATTTCTGGACATGGTTTTTGTACTAGGCCTTTCTTGCATTGTCGTAAAGAATTACCTGAGACTGGATAATTTATAAAGAAAACAGGTTTAGTTGGCTCACGGTCCTGTAGTGTTTATAGGAAGCATGGTGCTGGCATCTGATCAGCTTCTAGGGAGGCCTCATGAAACTTACAATCATGGCAGAAGGCAAAGGGGGAGCAGGTATGTCACATGGTGAAAGCAGGAGCAAGCACACTTTTAAGTGACAGGTCTCAGGAGAAGTCACTATCATAAAGACAGCACAAGCCATGAGGGATCTTCCCCCATGAGCCAAGCAGCTCCCACCAGGCCCTACCTCCAGCATTGGGGATTACGGTTCAAGATGAGATTTGTGCGGGGTCAAATATCCAAATTATATCAGCTGTGTTAGTTGTGACGGCTGGAAGGAATGCTGTCATATTGCTACCATCCAGAGAAGGAAACCACACAAGGGAGGGCAGAGCTGAAGGGTCGGGGAGCTTAGGTGCTGGTATTGTTGAGTTTTTGGTTGTACAGTGGGCAATGCAGGTACAGGTACAAGCAATAAATGTCCTATTGTCCACTTGTTTGAGGGGAGGTTAATTGGTTGAGGTTGAAAACTTAATTGATTCTGGGGACTCAGGGGAAAGGGTAGGAGGGAAGTGAGGGATAAAAGACTACACATTAAGTACAGTACACACTGCTCAGGTGATAGGTGCACCAAAATCTCAGAAATCACCACTAAAGAACTTATTCATGTAACCAAACACCACCTGTGCCCCAAAACCTATTGAAATTAAAAAAAACTTATAAGAATATACATATCTGGTGAAAAAAGAAGGCATCTTAATTGATTCAGTAAATAGTTTCTAATTTTAAAAATTCAACAATATATATATTCTCTTATAAACACTGAATAATACAGACTAAACATAACAGTTCCACATTGTCCCCATCCCATCATCCTGCCTGGACCATTTTTAGTACATACAGTTATTGTGTGTGTGTGTACATATACATAGTATACAAGTATATAGTATGTGTGTGTATATATGTATAATAAAAACACATATGTGGGCTTTATTTTTCTCTTTTCAAGATGGAGTCTCATTCTGTTGCCCAGGCTGGAGTGCAGTGGAACAATCTTAACTCACTGCATCCTCTGCCTCCCAGGTTCAAGCGATTCTCCCTGCCTCAGCCTTCCGAGTAGATGGGATTACAAGCACCCGTCACCATGTCCAACTAATTTTTGTATTTTTAGTAGAGACAAGATTTCACTATGTTGGCCAGGCTGGTCTCGAACTCCTGACCTCAGGTGATCTGCCCACCTCGGCTTCCCAAAGTGCTAGGGTTACAGGTGTGAGCCACCGTGCCCAGCCATGAGTGACTTTTAAAAAAAAGACTCCATCAAATCCTCCCTGACAGCAATTGTCTGTTTTGAGCAGTAGAGAAAGGTAAGAGTCGAAAATTCCTATTTTTTCACCATACTGGTTGAAGGATCTGTGGAGTTATCCTCTGGTAGAGGGAGGCAGAGCCTTTGAAAAGGGCATTTTTAATCCACGGGCACTTCCTGAGCTTGGCTGGACCTCCGTGTGCTGTGCTATGAGACCATCCATCACTCAGGCACTCAGCGAGCCCACTTCGGCCCCCAAGAACCCTGATGAGGGTCTTCCTGCCCCTTAGACATACTTGGAGTAACGGAGACCCCAAAAGCGAGAGTTGCTTGAGGTCAAACAGGTGTTTAGGAGCAGGACCACAAGCAGGGCTGTGCTGTCTGCTGGGCCATCATCTTTTAGTGCTGTGAGGAGTGTGGGGACGAGATGGGGACGCAGGAGGCGGCTCGGCTCCAGAGCCTGCTCCATGGTAGACGCTGGAGGAGAGCCCAGGGTCCCATGATCACTTCCTACTTGGCTCGGGAAGGTTTAATTCTTTTAAAGAGAAACACTGGATACTTCCCAAGATTTTCTTGGTCCCCAGCTCAGGCCGACCCAGTTCTTGCACTCGGCCCGGGGAAGACAGGTGAGGAAGAGGCCATCTTTGGTGTCAGAGCCCAGGTGCGAAGGTCGTTTGGCACCATCTCTCCTGCTTGCCAGATGTGGGCAGGGCCCGTCAGGTTCTTTCCCTTTGCTCTCTCGGCCGTTTCCCCTACACCCGCAGGCCTTCCATAACTCTTTGGACTGAGGCCCAGGGCCTCGCAGGTAATCAAGAAGGAGCAGGAACTGCACGGTGCTCCTCAGATCCGCGTGCCCGAGGTCACCGGGGAACAAAGAAGTTACTTATTTTTCCTTTTAGCTCAGACGAAGAGAGAGGGCGTTGTCTTCTACAGAAAGACGCTGCAAACTCCGCCCTCGTCCCCCTTTTTCTTGGCCCTTCCGCGCGGGTGCAGCTGTTTAAAGTAAGGCCCCGAGTCTCCAGCACTTTGTGGAGTGCTGGAAGAACATGAGCGCAAGGGAGAATCTGGGCCGGCGGGGCGCGGGGAGCCCTATCCGCAGCTGGAGGAGAGTCGGGGTGTGTCTGTGTGTGTTTGCCCATCGGTTGAAGGCCCCATCGCCCTCCGGGTCCCCGCCCTGTCCCAGAAAGCGTTCCCCACGAGAGCCAGGAGTCCTGGGCACCTGGAGCGCGCTTTGCGTCCGCGTCTAGAGGGCGCTGCAAACTCGCGCCCGGGCACCGACTGCCGCCCCTTCAGCCCCTCTCCTGGGCAGCGCCTCCGCACCCCGGGCCCAGGTAGAAAGGGGTGCGCCCCGGCCCTACCACCTAGGGAGCAGCCGAGCTGAAAGGCCCAGAACCTCTGCGTGTGGGGACCACAGCTCCCGAATGCTAGGCTCGGCCACCGGAGAAGCGGGGACCGAGCCGGCACAGACCCTAGAGGGCGGGCCGGGGGCGGGGCTGGGGCCGGGGGCGGGGCGTTCCAAAGGGGCCAGGAGGGGTGGCTCAGGGGGCGGGGTCCTGGGGGGTGTGGACTGGGGCTGGCTAAGACCTGGCGGAGCTGGGGGTGGGGGGCTAGTTTTTGCAACGGCTAAGGAACGGCCTGTGGGTTTATTATAAGGCGGAGCTCGGCGGGAGAAGTGCGGGCCGAATCTGAGCCGAGCGGAGAGGAATCCGGCAGTAGGGAGCGGACTCCAGCCGGCGGACCCAGCAGCCCTCGCCTGGGACAGCGGCGCGCTGGTCAGGCGCCCAAGAAAGCATCGAACAGCGCAACCCGCGAAGCCGGCCCGCAGCCGCGACCCGCGAAGCCTGCCGCGCTCCCGCCGCCGGTCCGGGCAGCATGAGGCGCGCGGCGCTGTGGCTCTGGCTGTGCGCGCTGGCGCTGAGCCTGCAGCCGGCCCTGCCGGTGAGTGCGGCCCGCGGCCCGGCGGGGAGGCGGCGGGAAGCCGGGGCTGGTCACCCGCCGATGCCGGCGGTTGCACGTGGAGGGGGAGGGGGAAGGGGAGTGGGACTTCTCTTCTTCCCGCCCTGGTCGGGCTGGTCCCGGGACGGTGAGCCCCGAGGCCAGGGCTCCAGCCCCAATTCCCTCCGCTGTCGGTGGGCGCCGCACTGGTCCCGCGCTGGGGAGGAGGGGACCCGGGCCCCGCGCTCAATTATGTAAAACGTCTCCACATGTGTCGGAGCCCGCCAGCCCACAGCGGCGCCCGGGGTCGCCTGCTCCCACCCCCCTCGCCCCGCCGCCCTCGTCGGCGACCCGGGGGAATGCAGTGACCGCGGCCACAACGCCCCTCCCGCAGACCCTAATTCAAACCAGACCCGCGGGCTTGCGCCCCAGCGCCACGGATCCCGGGCGCCCGGCCCCTTGCGCCTGGGCAAGTTTGGGCGCAACGCAGCCGGCGCGGGAGCGGGCGGGCGGGCGGGCGTGTTGGACCCGAGAGACGGGCCAGGGCTGCGTGGGGGACGCGGGCGAGCGGCTCCAGGGCCGCTCGAGGCAAGCGGGGCCGGCCCGGCAGCGGGAGGTTCCGGGAAGTTGGCCTCGGAACGCTGGAGACCCGGAGGAGCCCAACTTCTGGGCTGCTGAAGTTGATGGCCGGGGCGCGGGCGCCTTCCACGCGAGGGGACCCTGGAATGGCCTCCTGCTCCCCGATTCGGCTTTGTGCTGAAGCCGCGCGGAGGGAAGGCGGGTCCGTTGGCCCGCCCAGTGGAGCTGGGGGGAAAGAGGGGCAGATGTGGAGCTCGAGGCTGGAGGAGGCCTTTGGGTGAGATGCAGCATCCACCTTCAGCGGGACTCAGGCTCCACTAAACAGAGACGTGGCCGACAAAGAGCAGCCCGAGGGTCCCCAGAAAGTGGCTCTCCCGCCCCGGCCTCCGGCCGCTAGCCCGCCTTCCCCAATGGGGGCGCTTTGTTCTCGGCCCCTGTAACCCTTTCCTGGGAACCGCCCCGCAGCGCCGGCCTTAACGGGGGCTGGGACTTGGGCCACCGCCAGGTGTCAGCGCGGGCCACCGGGTGCCGGCGTCCTCCTCCCCATTCACCGCGCCCGGTGCTGGCGTCCCGGGGTCCTCCCGGTGGGCCGGCTCGGCCATCCCCAGGGATGCAGAGGGGAGGTGCAGAGCCAGGGGCACTTCCCCTTCCGGAAGTGGCGGTCTCTCGACCCCACATCTGGACAGCTCGACTGCCCCAGCTCTGGCAAAGGGAGGCACGTGGGCAGGGAAGGGGCGGGGGCAGGGTGAGCACTCGGGTCCTCCACTGCTAATGTGACATCTGGACAAGTCCCAGCAACACTGACCCTCCGTAGGTGTTGCCCTCTGTAATAGCTGCCAGTTATTGAGCACTTTGGGGACGTTTTTACAGGGTCTGGCTCATGGGAGGTGAGGTGGGGACAGTCGTTTTTGAGGCTGATGTGTAAAGTGCCCTCCCTGATTCCCAGGTGACTCTTGCTTCCAGACATTTTCAGGTCCCGGAGAAGGTCCCAGTGCCTATTGAACTGCGAATGGGCTGGACTGTGTGGGGTGTATCTGGGAGGACGGGGAGGGCCGTGATTTCCGACCTGGGTCTCACGCACTCCTGGCTTTCAGGCTCAAGAAGCTGCTCTCTAGGGTGGTGGTTTCTGTGGGACTGAGCCTGTGCTTGGAGTCTCCGCTCCAACTTTGGAGAAGACAGTGGAGCTGCGTGGCTTACCTTCCTCCACTGCCTGCCATCACCTCACTGCCCCATTCTCTCCAGGAACATGCTGGGGCCTCAGTAGGGGCGGCTGAAGTTGGGTCCTCCACCTATTTCCTGCTGGATTTAGGAGGGCTGCTGGTTCCCTTGCCTGCCTGGGGTAGAGTGGCAGACATTCCAGAGCCCTGGGATCCCACCGCACCCCTTAAGGCTGTGGAGGCAGGTGGAGTCTGGGATTCCCTGTGGACTGCCTTTCCTGGAGTTTTCTGTGGGCTGGGGCAGAGGCTGCAGTGTGAGGCGTTATTTCTTGCCCAGAAACTTGGTCATAGGGCCCAGGAGGCAGGAAAGTCTCAAAAGGGGAAAGGAGGGAGGGAGACTCCCTGGAGCTGCAGGGAGGGAAGGTTTCCTGGAGGAGGTGCTCCAGCTGAGTGTGAAAGCCCCACCTGAGCTTTGGGGTCAGACTCTGGCTTGTAGCTTAGGTGTTCCTTTTGCTTTTTCTGATCTTACAAAGTTTCGTTTCTTTCTTTCCCGGTTCTGCCCTCCCTCTTCCAGAGACTGTCCATGTTGAGTTAAAGGTGGGGACACACAGTGCCTTCCCAGAGCTCTGACATCCCTTTCCTAAAAGAAATCAGGCAGCTGGGATTTGCTTAAGATGGGAGAAGGTGTCCGCAAGTGGCAGAGATCTGCCCCTCTCTGAAAGTTCACTATGGCCCCAGTGGGAAGCAGGTCAGAAACCCCCTGGGGACTGGGGAGGCAGGGAGTGACTGAATGGGTGAGGGGAGGCCGCTAGGAGAGGAGGTTGCTCAGAACCACTCCCAAGAGACTAAAACAGGTTTGTCTAAAATGGTTTCTCTCTTTCTCTCTCTCTTTCTCTCTCTTTCTTTTGTGTGTGTGTGTGTGTGTTTCCTGTGGTCTTTTGTTTCTGCCATGTAAGAAAAATTGCCTGTTCTGGAATAGTTATTTGTTGTTTTTCTTCCTTTCTCTCTTCTGTTTCTTGAAAGGCATAAAATCCCTTTTGCCCTAATTATGGGGGCCAGTAGAGACATTTTCCCACAGCCTGGCAGAGAGGGTAGAGGGGGAGGCACTAGCTGCCTCCGCTCGGGCTCAGAGCCTTCTAGAAGTGATGTCACCCCTGGCTTGGGCTCCACAGGGAGGGTGGAGCTGGTTTAAGTCTCTACCTGTGGCTCCTGATGGGTTCCAGTAAAACCTCATTAACACACATTGGTAGGGAGACAGTAAGAAAGGAGAGCCTGGAAAGAATTAATGAAAAGCTTGATTTCTGCAGTTTTTTAGAGGAATCTTTTCTGTTGCAGCAGAATTTTGGATTCCTGAAATCCCTTGGGAATGAGGTGTCCTATGTATTCATGTTTTTTCATTGATCTAAGAATCCCTATTACCCTTAAAAGTATTCTTACGCTGGGCAGGACTCTGAAATATTTATTTCCCTGCCTTTGTCAACCAAAAAATGCTAGGCTTGATTTAATCTCTGCATGCCAGGGTCATCGACCTCATTAGTGCCAGGTTAGGACATTGTCTCCTGGATTTACTGTGCTCTGAAGAGCACTTTGCCCCTGTGCCTGGTGTCCCAGGTTGCTCTGTTTTGAATTCTGGTCTTTCTCCTTTTTCCGTCTCTGTCTGAGAGCAGCCAGAAGTGACATTTACATGCCTGAGTGTAGCCAGCAGCTTTTCTGTTCAGTTCAAATTAGAACTTTTCAATTGTTACTTCAGTTGTTCAAATTGTTACTTTTCTCCAGTGGCACTGAGAAACTAATCAGTTGGGTTAGGTTCCTTTCCAGGCTGAGAGTTTTAGGCTCTGGGTAAGGTTCTCACCTGTGAGTGAGACTGTTGATCTGTGATATGTGGATTTTGTGCCCTTCATGAACTTCAGCTGGGTCCTGTTGCAGTCTCCCCTTTACCTCCCTGCACCCCACCTAGAGTAACAAAGACGTGCTGCCAACATGAGGCCTTTAGGGGCCTCTCTAACTCGAGAGAAATGAGTCACCTCTTGGGGAAGTGCTTGCTGGCCCCCATGTTTCAAGTTCTTCGACCTGGTTCAACTTGTAAGTGACTTGCTGGTCACAGATAGCCTGGACTGACCAGTTGAGGGCCATTATTCTTTAGCCTTGACTGTTAACGCTCAGCTTCATCGCGTTTGATTTGGATTTTAGTTCCTGTTTCTGTATAATCTGCATCCATACTGTTGGCAGGCCAGAAATGGCTTGGATTAAGTAGAGCCCCAGGACTATGTCTCAACTCTGCCACTAATTTACTCCCTAATCTGGGGTGAGTCACTTTTCTTCCAAGTCTTATTGTCCTCATCTGTAAAGCGGACATCATGATACCTGTTCTCCCTGTCCTCATTCTGTCATTTGCATATTCATTTCATAATGGATATGTGAAAGTACTTTGTGATGAAACTGCCTGAGGAAAGTTAGCTGTCAATATCATTAAGGTCACCTTGTTTTGAGCGCCTACTGTTGAGGGCTCAGTACTTTTCCTTCATTTTTATTTAAACTTGACCCCAAACCTTTACAATGTATATCATTGCCCCATTTTGTGGATAAGGAAGCTGAGGCCTAGGGTGGCAGGCCCTGCCACTGGCTGAGCCAGGGTTTGTGTGTGTGTGCGTGTGTATGGGTATGGTGTGAATACATTGCAAGGCTGTCAGGTCTCCCCTGAGAAGCCTGGCATCTGGGGACTGACTGAACCCTGCAAGGCTCTGCTGGGCATTTGCTTGTCCGTCCTGAAGAACCATGGGTGTGAGCATTTTGGGCGGAGGGGCCCAGGCCGGGCTCAGCTGGCCTGAACGGTGCCATCAGGCAAACTGAGCACTGGGTAACATTCTGGAGTTGTGTTGGGTTCAACTGATGGCCGCTCAGGAACAGGCGAGAGCTCCTCACAGGAACAAAAGGGGGAGCTGAGAGAGCTGGGTGGGAACTGTGGACTGGGCGTGGAGGGGCCTGTTTGGATGGCATCCTCAGGCCAGGCCCCAGGTGGTGCCAGCTTGCACCATCTTTTACCTTGGGCGCTGGGGAAACATTCATGGAATTAGCAGATTCTTTTGTAAGCCTGAGAGGCGGGCAGCGTGGCACAGGTGATGGCCAGAACCCAGGACTCCTGGCTCTGGTGCCACAGTCACCTCCTGGTTCCCTCCAAAGCCAGATCCTGCGGGGGCGGGGACAGCTCATGAGGAACTGGTCATTAAGTGATTGCTGGGCTTGAACTGCTGCCCGATTGCCTTCTTCTTTTCACCAGCCCGGTGCGGAGTCTTGGGTTGAAAGGGCCCCTGAGGCCCTGCCTGAGTGTGTCTAGAGAAGAATGAGATTCAGGGAGTTTGTGGAAAGAGGGCTTCTGGCACCAGGATTCTGTACCCGGTCACTTCTCTCTCAGTTGTTCCAGCAGAGGCTGGGTTTTGGATGGGAGCATGCATTCTGGAATCTTCCACTGAGTGAGACATGACACACCATGATAGGCTCCAGGGGAGGGCCACAAGGAGGCATGTTTGGGGTCGTGGAGGTGAGGCCACAGAAGCAAGACCCTGGGCTTGTGGCCACTCTAGCAACTGTCACGTCCAGCTGCAGGTGGTTACGGGGAGCCCAAACCATCACCTCCCCTGGAAGGGTGAGCTTTATCTGTGATGTTACAGCTTCTGCCCGTCCTCAGGAAGCTTCCACTTGGGTGGGGGGACAGTATGAGAAGGTCCCAGGCACTCCTGAGACAGGCGCACTGGGCCAGCTCGCCTGTGCTCAGTGCTGTGGGGATCTTGGGGAGCGGGGGTCTGAGACTCCCCTGGAAAGTGACCTGCTTTTTCACAGGGCCTGGAAGGGTGGGGGCAAGCTTACGGGACAAAGCAGGGTGTGCCAGGGGAAATCTTGGGACTTGGGGCCATTGAATCAGGAGAGCAGAAGAGACGGCAGGTGCACCTGCTCCTGCACTTGCCCAGTGACCTCTCCTGCTGCTCTCCAAGCTTCCCACGGCTGCCACCGGTTCCTCTCCCCATGGGAGCCCCTCAAGGGCCTCTCAGCTCCTGGCTTTTATGGCTTCATGGCTGCCTAATTCTACGCAGAGGATGCGCCTCCTCTGGCCATCAGCCCTGCGAAAAACTCTCTGCCCAGTGATTCACCTGCGGGTTCCAACCCCATGAGATGCCCTCTGTGTGTGTGTGTGTGTGTGTGTGTGTGTGTGTGTGTGTGTGTGTGTCCACGTCCGTGTGTCTGCGTGTGTGTTTGTATTTGTGTCTCTGTGTTTGTGTTTGTCCATGTGTATCTGTTTATATGTGTGTATCTGTGTGCTTGTGTATCTGTCCATGTGTGTGTGTCTGTGTGCATGTACGTGTGTGTGTGTGGGGTGCCTACTGCACAGGTTGACACTGCAGTTGGGCCTTGCCTGGACACCTCTGACTCTCTGTCCCTTTGGGCCTTCCTGCTTGTCAGGTGGCAGCCTCAGTTTTGGGGGAGCCTGGTCACTACCTGGCTGCAGCTTCCTTTTTGGACACCAGCTTCCTTTCTGCCTCCTATCTCTGCTGGTGGTCTTTTCCGTTTTTCACTGTGACTCTGACATTTCTCATGGACTTGGCCTTGGAAGTTATTCCCACCTGACCTTCCTGGTTTAGCTGAGCTTCGACTGTGTGGCTACGGAAGGCTGTTGCCCCTCTGGGCCTCAGTTTCCTCCTCTGCTGAAGGGTCCTTCTTCCCTTCCTCAGTTCTGAGAGCCACATGGCTAGAGAGAGACCTTATCTTGTGAAGGGCGGAGGTGGCACTGAAGGACTTGCTGGGGGCTCACATTCCTCTGCCAGGATTCCTTCTGGGGACTTGAGGGAGAACTGGTTTCCCGAGGGGCCATTGGTGGGATGGCCCCAGCCAGTGGATGACAGGGCTGCTTTAGGCGGGGATTTGAGCTCCTTGGGGAGCTGTTGTGGACAGAGGCACCTGGGTGAGGTCGGGCCAGGGGTGGGGCTGTGTGATGTTCTCTGCATACACACCCAGGCGTCCTGGCACCTGCCCGAGGTCCGCTCAACAGCAGGAATGAATGCCGTGGCGGGCAGGTTGGGGCAGTGGGGAAGGTGGGCGGTTGATCAGTCCACTAATCAGCTGAGTCATGGCACCAGGCCCATGGGCCCTCTCCAGAGACTCGCCCAACCAACCCTGACCCACTGCAAGCCCTCTGGGGGCTGGCACGAGGCGGGGAGTGCAGCAAGACACAGACTGGGGCTCAGGGGCCTGGCTTTCCCTCCTGGCCCTGCCTCTTTACTGTCAAATGGCTGTGTACAGAGCCCTCTCTTGGCCTCAGTGAACCCATCTGTGAAATGAGGGGAAGGGGCAGAGAGGCAATGCTTTTGTGTGCACGTGGCCTCTTGTGACTGTGTCGTGTGACTGGTGGGTATCTGAGGGCCTGCCTGTGCTCCTGCTGCCTCCAGTTCTGAGAGTTTCATGAGCCCTACCTGGCTTGACCAGATCTAAAGCCTAGAGCCTGGGCACCTGCTGTGTGCATAGCCCTGTGCGGCGGGGAGAGGTCCATGTCTGGTCCAGGGGATTCCTGTGAGAGAGGGTGGCTGTTACTAGAACCAGATGAGAGAGGTGCAGATAGAGATAGAGAGAGGTGCAGATCTCTCTGCAGATAGGTCAGAGTGGCAGTGATGATGAATAGGGTCTGCGATTCAACACGCATCATGTCTCCCCAGTCAGAGGAAGGGTTTTGCCCCAGAGTCCCATGATACAGCATTATCAAACTAGGAGCTGGGCTGTCAGCCAGGACATTTTATGGAGCCCCAAACATGCAGGACGGCCTTCTGGCCATGGGAAGTGTCAGGGCAGGGGGTCTTCCCGAAGGCACTGCAGAGGTTGCCTGTCCTGCGCTAGGACCGCTTCTGTGCACCATGGATCTTCACAGGTGTTAAGGGAACTCTTCCCACAGTGGGGTGAGCTGGAGTTCATAGTCATTTCCACCTGGGGCTGCCTGGCTCTCTCTGAGCATCTTCTGTGCTGCTTAGCAGGCTGAGAGACAGCTCTCTGGCGCCTGGCCTGGGAGGTGTAGGGTGAGGATTGTATGTCTGCCAGGGTGGGATGTGGGGAGACTGGAGGAACTCCTGGAGGGCCGAGGATCTCATGCCCGCCCGTGGCATTTGTCATGAGCTGGGTCCCAGAAAGCTTTTTTGGACTTGGGCCCTGGCCCTGCTGTTCCCATGCCACCAATATCAGTGGTGGCCGCTAGTGCTCCAGGGGCCTTACCTGGTTGGGAACTTGATTGTGTCAGAGTGGCACTGACTCTACCTCCAGTAGCTTCCTGGCATCCCGGCTGCCCAGGAAACTGTCCGAGATCTCGGAGGGCCCATCTCTCTGGAGTGTTCCGGATGAATACGGTGGTCAGGTTTGGGCTCGCGGAGCCTGAGGCTGTGGGGTGTTTCAGGAGCCTCTGAGACTGTCCTAGAGGCTGACATCACTCTAGCTTCTCCCAGAGAAAGCCGCAGGGCGTGGTGCTGCTGTGGCGGTGACCGTGTTTCTTCCAGGACGGGGTGTCGGGGAGGGTCCTGGCAGCAAGACCTCGAGACTGACCAGGGCCTGCAGGGCTGAGGACCAGTCATGGGCTCCACTTGGGATGCACCTCCCCCACCTCCCTCCCTGAAAGGGACCTGGGGCCTGGGGGAAGAGTACAGGAGGAGTTTCCCTGGGGCCAGGCCTGGAAAGTCCAGGAATCTCACCCCTGAGTCTCCGTGGGTGAATCTGCAACAGTAACTGGGGTGTCTTGGGCTCAGATAATTGTAGGAAGGGGATACAGCCCCCTGCCATCCTCCCCGCGCCCCCGTGAATGAGGCTCACTCCTATACATCCTATCTGGAGGCTGGGTGTGCCTGCTTGTTTTCCCTATGTGAGGGTAGTCACCTGAGTCTGAAGGTCTGGGTCTGCCTGCCTTTGGGGGGCCGATATTGAGTCTTGAGACCTTGGGGCTTGACAGGCAAGGTGGGACAGAACTGGCTGGCCTGCTTAGTCCCAGCTCGGGCTGGAGCAGAGAGGTGTTGTGGAGGCCGAGAAGAGCGCAGGACATGGAATCTGGCCCACCTGAATCACATCTGGACTTCATCACTTCCTCCCTGTGTCATCTTGAGTGTGATTCTTCACCTACCCCAAGCCTCAGTTTCCCCATCTGTAAAATGGGGTTTCTCATATCCTGCCCCAGAGGGCTTCTGCAGAGATTCCCTGAAATACCACATGTGATATGATTGGGGTCCCTTCCTTGCCTGGAGCACGGAGAAGCAAGTCTAGGGGAGCACTGAGGCTGACCTGTGAGAAGGGGTGGGTCTGACCCAGCCTAAGCGGAGTCACTCTGTGAATGGCCCGCTGGCCTGACCCCAGTGGTGCTGACGTTAACAGGACCTGCAAACATAGCTTTTGCCCCTTCTCAGAAACATGAGCCTTCACTGGCAGGCCAGACTTTGCTCTCTTCCACCCCAGCCTCTGCCAGGGGCTGCCTCCTGACCTGAGAAGGTATGGGCTGGGCTGGCAGGTGGGAGGGGAGGCCAGGCAAACCCAGACATGGGGGCACACTGGTAGGGGCTCAGGCCTGCCGGGCAGGGCCCTCAGAACTTGAGACTGATGGCTGTCCTGGAGTGGGAGCCTTGGGTTCACTATGGCCACTGACAGAGCGGGGCCAGGCTGCAGGGTGCCGCCAGTGGAAGCCATGGCCGTTGTCTTCCTGAGAGTGAGAGAACCCTGTGGGCCTCACTGCGACTGGTGCCTCATGGCATGCCTGCTGGAGCAAGACTGCTGGCTTCAGTGGCTGTGTGCCCTGGGACAGATGACATAGCTCCTTTGCCTCAGTTTTCTCATCTGTAAAATGGGCATGGTACTAGAACCTAAGGTTATCATGAAGATGAAATTAATTAATTCAGAGAAAGTCCTTGGAAAAAACTGATTGCCAGCTCTCTGGCCCAGAGGACTCAATAAACAGCTGTGATCGCTTTTATTCACTCTGCCCCCGAGAGCCTAATTCGGTTGTTTCTATTCTTCAAGTAACCTCCAGCCCTGGTTGGATGCTCAGACTCTTCTCCCACCACACCCCCCCCCAGCCTCCTGGTGGTCCCTAAGATCTGGGCAAGGCGTACACACCCCACCCCCAGCCTCCTGGTGGTCCCTGAGATCTGGGCAAGGCGTATGGCTCCTTCCCTTTCCCAGGATCACACTGAGCTTTTCAGACGGGAGCTGTATCCACAGTCTTCCTTTCAGCCATCTCAGCACCAACCGTGTGCAGAGGCTGTGAGGGCTAGGAGCTCTGTGCTGGGGGTTCAAGGCTGGGCAGATCTGCCAGCCCATCAGAGGGAGGGTGAGCCACTTGGCTTGGGGCTCCACCAGTCATCTGGAGGATCGACCCAGCCTCTTCAGACACAGCATTCACAGAAGATTCTGTCTCCCATCACCCAAATCAGGAGGCACCAGCCCTGCCCTCCCATGGGACTCCTTCAAACACGCACTGCCCTTCCTGTGTCTCTGGGTTTCCCAGCAGCCTCAGCGCCTGCTCAGTCTGAATTGTGCTTTATCTGAGAGGCACGTTCCCAGGCTAGCCCATTGTTGTCTACCTGGGAGGAGAAACCATGTACATCCATGACTCTAGGAAGAGCAAAGAGAATTTTGTCCTCCTTTCCTGGGTATGGCGTTGCTGGCATCCACATTTTGACAAAGGTTAAAAAATTTGCCCCTGACATCTTCTAGCCTCTTTTTTGTAATCCTGTCCCATCTCCCTGAGCTCCCACCCACCCTCAGTGCCCCAGTTCCAGAGTTAGCCCGTCCCCTCCTGGAAGTGATTTATGCTGTAGGGTGCGTGCCAGCACCCTTTAGCCCTCCCAGAAGACTTGTTTTCAAGGGGATATTGTGCAAGGACAGGGACACTGATAGAAGAGATTTTGGTAATAAAGTTGGAGCTTGTTCCCCTCCCCCACCTTCACACACAGCTGGAGCCCTGGCTGGCTGCAGGTGTGTCAAAAGCTGCAGTTTCTACCTCTGCGAAACTTGAGGACACTTTATTTAGCAAGTACAAGGGGAGGATGTCCCTAGAAGTCCATATGGCAGAGTGTCCAGTCCCCAGGCCCAGTGGATACCTGTTCCAAGGGACTCCCGGGGGTCTGATGGGGCTGCGCTTCCCAGTAGGGCCAACTGGGGAAATCTTGGCTGAGATTCTGGCCTTGATGGGCTCCTTAGGGGTAGCCAGGGCTGGGGAAGGGATAGCGCTCTGGAGGCTTGGCTGTCCCCTCTCTCCCCATAGGGTGCCTGTTGCCCATAGTCACCTTGATTTAGGATTTCTGGCACCCTGCCTAAGCCATGACTCCCCTTGGGAAGCTGAGGGTGATGATACTGAGTCAGTGTGATCAAGTGTCCCCGTGTGTCCCTAAGGAGGGGGTGTTTGACAAGTCTTGCGAGACAGACCCCTTGTCTGGCTCCCAGAGCAGTACCAGGCGCTGAGGCTGCAGGGCCTGGGCTGGGATGTCTTGCTCAATGCCTGCCTGGGTGAAATCTTGCCCTGCCTGGCCTGGCCCGGGTTCTACCAGGTGGAGAAAAGCAGAGGAACTGGTCTCCCAGCTCTGCGGCTCCACACCCAGCCCTCAGCTGAGCCTGTTCCAAGACCAGTCCTGGCATGTGGGCTGCCGAAGCAGGCACGAGCTCTGTGGAAGGGTGCTGGGGGCAGCGCTGGTTTGGCTTGGGCATCAGAGCTGGCATGGGGCTGCCAGGATCCCTCCTCTTTCAATAAACGTCCCAGGTGTACTGTGAGCAAGCAGTGTGGTACAGGGCAGAGGGCCCGGGGCCAGGAGGCTTGAGTCTGTGTCCTTGACCTCAGGTTTCCCACCTGTAAAGCCCTGACATCACATTACATGGAAAATGTTACCCGAAAGCAGTCTTGAAGGCCAAGTGTGAATGCTGTCCCTCCACCCCAGCCCTGGCCTGGAAGCCCCCAGCACAGTGAGGGGTCCATCTCTGAGTGGCAGTGTGGGGCTGTTTGTAGGAGGTGCCATCCAGAGTGTCCCTGAAAGCGCTCCTCCCCTTGGAAATGCTGCTGGGGACACCCTCCTCTTCCTGCCCATTTCTGTCCCCCTCCTGCCCTGGCCAGGCCCATCACTCCTTGCCTGTCGTACCCTCAGCAGGCCCCAGCGTGCCTGGTTCTCAGTAGAGAGCCAGTGAGCTGATAAACTGCTGTGCCTGTCACCGGAAATGCTGATGCTGCCTTGAGGCACTGGTGAGGCCCCTCCCTCCTGGGAATGGCTTCAGTGGGGGACATTTCGGGTCTTGAGGCCTAGACCCGATCTGCGGCCTCAGCCTCTCTCCCTGGTGGGCTGTGTTTTCCCGGCTCCTGAGTTAAGAAACAGGCCTTAGTGAGTACTTCCTCCACAGCCACGAGGCTGGGGGAGCCCAGTATCTCCTGGCCTGTGGCCCTGCCCTCCTGCCCATTTCCCCAGGTCCCACCGTTTCGGCCAGACCCCTGTTGTACAGATGGGCAACCTGAGGCAAGGTGTTTCCAGCAACATCCAGTAATTTAGGGACAGAGACCAAACTGTCACCAGACCGTCCCCATGCTGGACCTGGTCGTTTTCCCTGGGCCACCCTCTGCTGGTCAGTGCGGTGGGTACCTGAAGAAGGGGGCATTTGGTGAGTCTTGGGGGACAGAACCCCTGTCCAGTTCCCAGAGCAGCACCAGGCGCTGAAGCTGGCAGGGCCAGCCTGTTGGCCGTGAGGCAGCTTAGCATTATCCACCAAGCTCCTTCTGGCGTCAAGGTGGGGAACAGGTCTAGAGAAAGGCTGAGAGCTGCCCAGGTCCCCAGCACAGCCGTGTGGTGGATTCCAGCCCTTTCCCGGAGACCCTTGCTCCTGGGCCTGCTGCTCTGACCTGCCTGCTCAGTGCTTAGGCCATTTCAGTCTGGGCTGAAGGAGAGGGTCACAGGTCTCCTGGCTAATTTTTGTATTTTTAGTAGAGATTGGGTTTCACCATGTTGGCCAGGTTGGTCTCAAACTCCTGACCTCGTCATCTGCCCACCTTGGCCTCCCAAAGTGCTGGGATTACAGGCGTGAGCCACCACACTGAGCCGTAAAAAAGATTTCTAAACAACTATGACCCTGTTTCAAGCCTCCCGAGGACATTTGCCATGGTGTGGAATCTGGGGATGGGGAGGGTGGGTGTCCAGCCTGCCATGACCATGGGTTCTCCTGCCCCTTGACCTCGAAGCCTGGGCTCCTGGAACAGGTCCCAGAGCCAGTGCCACAGCCCCTGGTCCGGGCTGCTTGTGAAAGGCTGTGACCCAGCTCCTTTGATAAGGGGCAGCTCTTTATTCCTGGTTTGTGACTAATGGGGCTTGTTGATTCAGTGACTCAGCTCGCACAGAAGCCGGGGATTTCATGACAACACGGGGCAGGTGCAGCGGACAGGTCAGCTTCTCTTTCCTGCTCCACCACAGGGCAACTGGGAAATCAGAGCCCCCCACGCTGCCCAAGTTAGTGCCCAGGATGAGCATTGTCTTATCCTCTCCTGGGTTGGGTCGGGGGCTTCAAGGCCTGGCCCTAGTACCCTCCTTAGGGCAGCCCCCTGGACTCCAGCCTCTGAAGCGCCCCCATTTTCAATCCCCCTAGAGCCGGACACCTGGCCATATGTCCTGGGTGGCTGAGAGCTCCCCCAGGCCAGGACCAGACTATTTCTTCTCTCTTTTCTCCCAAAGCTCCTGTCGTGATCTCGGCTCACTGTAACCTCCACCTCCCAGGTTCAAGTGATACTTCTGCCTCAGCCTCCCAAGTAGCTGGGAGTAT
Source organism: Cebus imitator (assembly GCF_001604975.1). Classification (NCBI taxonomy): domain Eukaryota; kingdom Metazoa; phylum Chordata; class Mammalia; order Primates; family Cebidae; genus Cebus; species Cebus imitator. The sequence continues at coordinate 11,739,646 of NW_016107316.1, read as the reverse complement.
AGCCGTGCGCCACCATGCCTGGCTAATTCTGTATTTTTGGTAGAGGTGGGGTTTCACCATGTTGGCCAGGCTGGTTTTGAGCTCCTGACCTCAGGTGATCCACCCGCCTTTGCCTCCCAAAGTACTGGGATTCCACCTCACCCTCCATCAGTAATGCCTTTTAAGGAATTTGGGTTTTACCCATCACTCACTTTAAGCAGCAGGTGACCCATGTCAGTGATTCAGAGTATGGGCTGGAAATCAAAGGCCTTCTGACCTGGTGGCCTCAGGCTGATGGGGTAGGGATGGATGGGCAGTCTCTCAGGTTAGTGACTGGACCTGCCACCCTCCCTTCAACCTGTCTGAGATGCCCACTGGACATCCTGGCTTCTAATGCAGCCAAGGTGCTTTTGAGCTGTTTTGCAGAGGAGCTGCAGCACTGCTGGCCTCAGCCCCAGCCCCTTATCTTCTCCTGGGTCGGGGGCTTCAAGGCCTGGCCCTAGTACTCCCCAGGGCAAGGAGCTCAGCTGAGACAGAGGTTGCCCAAGAGGGTGGGCCTTTTTATTTCTGCTATGGGAATGACAGCTGGCAGTTAGCTTGAGGCTGCCTTCTAGAAGCTTCTCTGCCAGCCCTCTGCCCACAGACTCCAGATGTGCTCTTTAGAGTGACTGGCAGCCGGTGATGATAACTCCCCGTCCCTGGTGGCACAGGTCCTGTTCTGGTCCACACCATTCCCTCTCCACCTCGCAAGTGTGGGCTGCTCCCTGGGTAGATTCACCACTGGGGCAGGCTCAGTGATTCCTAGTCAGTGAAGCTCTGTCCCAGTGAGGAGTCTTAAATGGGTTTCCCTTAAAACTGCCGGGCTCAGCTAGGAGGGCTGGGGAGAAAGAAGGGGATGGCAGGTGAGGAGAGCAGCTCAGCTGCACAGGAAGGTGTAGTGTCTGGGCAGCCCTGGGCGGGTCCCTCGCCTTTCAGAGGCTCTAGTCCTTATCTACTAGAGACAGTGATCTCTGTCCTGCTGCCTCATCTGCAGGGGAGTTGTAGGGATGAGAAAGGAATGAGTGGAAAGTGTTTCCAGCCTTAGAGAAGGCCTCACTTCTTCACACCCTCTTTCTTGCTGGGTCAGAGCCCTGACTCCAGGACTCTCCGCAGTCCCTGGGGTGTGGCCAGGAGACTGGTGTAGCTGAGATGGAGTTGGGCTGACCTGACGGTTTCTCTCTTACTCCCTTTCCCAGACTCCTGGCAGCTGCCCCTTGATCCCCAAGGTGTCTCTTGCTTTGAGCAAACAGGACGAGTGGAAGCCTAGACCTTACCTCCCACGAAGTTGTTGATTTGTTCTATGGACAGTTGGTTTTTCTGGGACTTACAGAGGTTAAAGGCTGGTTTGCCTGTTGCCTTCCTTGGCAACAGGAGGTAGGCTCCAAGCTGAGGCTACCTGTTCCTGAGCAGCCTTGAGCAGTGGCCAAGCAGCCTCAGAAGCACCCAGTTGGAGATGATGCTGAGGGAGCTGCCCAGGAGGCCTGGAGGCGGTGTGCTGCAGGCTGTCAGCGCAGCAGTCCTGCTAGAGGAAACCGGAAGCCTCACCAGAAACTCTGGAGTCAGCTGGCACCTTGGTAATCCAAGTTCAAACTCAGCAGTTTCTGTCAATTTCCTCCCCAGGGGGCTGAAATCTTAACTTCTCCTCATCTGAGGGGCTATCACTGAAGGTTTAAGCTGGAGAAGATTTGGGAGGTCTCTCTAGCCCATCCCCTTAGTGGAGACCAAAGGCCCAGAGAGGGGAGAGGCCCCTGGAGGCCAGGGAGCTGATTTCAGTGGAGAAAACGTTTGTTTAAGAGCTTGTTGTGTAAATAAGATTGCAGAGGGATAAGCCGGCAGAGCTACAGGAACAAATTGTTTCTAGGGACCCGGCAGATTGAAATGCTTATCTGGTCAGGAGAAAAGCCCTGCTCTTGGGAACCTGTTAGCCTGTTGGGGCCTCCCTGGCGTTCCTGGGTCTCACCGGGCGGTGCCTCCCAGGTTACACGGGCCCCAGTGTGCGTGTCTGCTCTGTGGGCGTTGGTTACCTCATCTGTTGAATGAGGCAGGGATCCAGTGGCTGACTTCTGCTTTAAGATTTGGTGCTCTCTACGACACAGCGGAGGCACGTGGGATCGCAGTGCCAACGCCTTGCCCCATCCCTGCTGAATCTCCAGCTTTCTCTTGAGGTGGGTGGTGCAGCAGGAGAGGGCAGGGCAGAGTTCTTGGGTGAGAGTGAAGCCATGATCTCAGTGAATATGGGTGGGGGTACCCACTCTGTGTCCCCCTGGCGGGCAGTATTCTTTGTTGATGAAGGGGACAGGCTTGAGGGAGACCAGGGCAGCTTCAGAGCTCTGAGGGGCAGCACTGATGTTTGCAGTATCACGTGGAGATGGTGCAGTTAAATGTGGCCTTGTGTGGACGCTGGTGGATCATGGACTATGACTGTTTATTTTTATAGATTGATTGATTGAGACAGAGTCTCGCTGTGTCACCCAGGCTGGAGTGCAGTGGTGTGATCTTGGCTCACTGCAACCTCCGCCTCCTGGATTCAACGAATTGTCCTGCCTTAGCCTCCCAAGTAGCAGGGACTATAGGCACACGCCACCGTGCTTGCTAATTTTTGTATTTTTAGTAGAGACGGGGTTTCACCATGTTAGCCAGGCTGGTCTTGAACTCCTGAGCTCAAGTGATCCTCCCAAAGTGCTGGGATTACAGGTGTGAGCCACTGTGCCCGGCCAATGACTGCTTATTGTAGATAAGTCTCGGTGGACTCTGTTAATTGTAGATGAGCCTTGGTGGAATGTGACTGTTCACGGTAATGAGCCATAAAGGGCCCTTCTAGGGTCAAAACCTTTCTCTTGAGGGAAGGAAGGTACAGTTTTGCTTTTGTACTTTCAAAGGAAGTTCAGTGTTATTTCTGACCTTCTGGTTTCTACACGTGTCTGATGCTTCCCTCTGACCTAGGCCCCTGGATGTAGAGCCTCCACCTGGTCTGACTCTGCCTCAGGAAGCAGGAGGTCTTGTCTGTCCCTACCTGCTCTGCATTACCCAGGAGTGATACCTGTGGGCCTATGATCAGGGCCTGGTGAGGCCTCTTGGGCTGAGGAGGCCCTTTTCCTTTGGAGCCCAGCCTCAGGCGGGCCCCCTCTGCCAAGTCAGTGCAGAGGCTCCTGATGAGCTAAGTGATTCCTGCCCCCCCTTCTCATGAAACCCTGTCTCCCTGTTTCACCCTCTTTCTAGGCAGGCCTGCTGGCACCTGAGGCTCCCTTAGTTAGACAATGGCCACTGTTTGTGTGTGCCTACTACGTGCCAGGCTGTGTTAGGCATAGCCTCATTAAATTTTTGCAGCAGTCCTGAATGCAGATGTTATTATTTTCCCATTTTACTGATGGAGAGACTGAAGCCATAAGAGGCTTAATGATTTCCCTGGACCATGCATCTAATGAGTGACAGGGTCTAGAGTCCTTAAAGCTCGCGCACTGGACCGTGCTGTTCATCTTTATTCGTTCTTTGTTCTGGTCCCAGACACTCGGGCCCTCTCAAGATAGACTGTGTAGTGAGTGGGGTCTTTGGGTCTAAATCTCACGGCTGAATAGGGCTCTCAAAGCCACGCTTCTTGCCACCTGGCTTCTGGGTTCTCCCTTCCCTACCTGAGGTCCTGGGGCCAGTGTGAAGGGCAGAGGCGGTCCTGACCTTCTGCCCTCCATGCAGACCAGGGTTCTGCACAGGCCTGCTTACTGTGTGTGGTGTGATCCTGCCTGCCCGCCCCTGCCCCCGGTCTTGCCAGTCAGCCCCGGCCTCAGGAACTGGGGAGAGGTGTGTATGTTTACCCTCTGGCCCCTGCCTGCAGCCTCTTGGAGCTGGGCAGGCAGATGGGATTCCTGGGGCTGCTGTTTGTAAGCAGGGCCTGCCCCAGGCCCTCAACCCACTTAACTGGAGCCTTCTCAGTGCAGGGCCCCTTCCACATTAGCCTTATATGTCCCCTGCCTGAGGGGCACCCGGTCCTTTCTTCCCCAAGGAGGACAATACTCTGACCAGAGGGCCTGCACCCAGTCTTCACTGTAGATGGGAACTGGGCTTAGTGTGGAAAGGTGCATTTTGGCCAGGCCTGGGGTTGCCCTGCATGGGCAGACCTGCCCCAGCACAGACAGCTCCCTGTGCCCAGCCCAGCCCGGCCTCTCGTGGTATCCTCGGTGTCCACCTCTGGGGGCCAGCATGCCTAGAGGCTGCCTCTCTACCTCTAGCTTGTCCTGAGATTGTTCTTGGGGTTTTTCGAAAGCCCCTAGTGGGGCTGGGCTGGCAGTCTTTGACTCCAGCTCTCCCTGACTGACGGCCCCAAGAGCTGGTTCTCAGTGTAGGGTGGGCTGATGGGCTCCCATGGGGGCCACAGCCTCTGTTCCCAATAACAGCTCCCTGTCTGCCCTTCTGAGAGGTCTGGAGCTCCCTCAGCAGACTGAGCTTCTTGGGGTGAGGGCCCTGCCCGCTCTCTTGTGCCCCGTACCCCTGCCCCCGGCACCAGGCTGTGTTGTAGCATCAGGGGTTTGGGTGTGGGGACCAAAGTGCTACCCAGAGCTGCGCGTCCTGGAGCCACACGAGAAGGCTTCTCCCTGTGCACCCGTGTGACACAGGTTGGTGAGCCCACTCAGCTCTCTAAGGAAGGACCCAGGAGTGGCAGAGCCCCGGCCGAGGTCTACTCATACCATGTTCTGATCCTTTTCCAGCAAATTGTGGCTACTAATTTGCCACCTGAAGATCAAGATGGCTCTGGGGATGACTCTGACAACTTCTCTGGCTCAGGTGCAGGTGAGGTTGTCTGGGGGGCTCCACCCAATACAGCAACAGGTCATGGCTGGGGGCATGTCTCCTATGTTTACTGAGCATGTACCAAGTGCACCCTGCCCACCCCATCTCCACCCAGCTGGCTTCAAAGGGTAATGCTGAGGAGAGGAATGGGGTCCCTGAGCTGCCTGGTTAAGGAGAAATCATGCTTGGAGGTGAGGTGAAGGCTGTGGGCTCCAGAAGGCCCCAGGGCTGCCTGCGGCACACAGGCTCATGTTCACTAGGAATACCTGTACTCACTAGGAAACCTCTGGAACCCCTTCAGAAGGTTATTTGACTCCTAAGCCTCTGTTTTCTCATCTGTAAAATGGGAATAATACCTTGACCCGATAAGCTCATCAAGCTATAAGGCAGTGCAGAGCCTGCTGTGGTGTAGCTCTTCCATCCAGGCTCCTTTCCCTACTTCCCCTTTCCCTGGGGGAGAGAAGTCCGTGAGCTGGAGGTGGTCAGGGAGGCTTCCCAGAGGAGGTGGCTCTTGAGTGGACCTCATAAGAGGGGTGAGAGCTAAGGAAGGAGGCTGAGGTCATCCCTGGGGAAGTGACGGAGGCAGAGGCCGGAGAGCTGCAAGGCAGGATATCTGTTGTTGGAAGTGGGGAGGGGGGTTATGGTGTGTGGGTGGGGTGGTTTTTCAGGGAGGAGCCAGAGAGGTATGTGCCCTGGGGCTAAGTAGGATAACTGAAGTAGTTATGCCCAGGAGGAATGCCCACCCCATTCCTATGGTCTCAGGAAAGCTCCTTCCCAGGTGGCTTAGGCACCTGGCTCCTGGCTCCAGAGACCAGGCTGCCCCTGGACGCACACAGTGGGAAGGGGCAGCTCTCTTTGTCCATTTTCCAAGGAGCATAGCCTCAGCTGCCTTGCCTAGGTACCAGTCTCCCCTGCAGCCTGAATTTGGTGGGCCTCCCCCGTCCCAACACACTCTGCTTCTGGTCCTGCAGGTGCTCTGCAAGATAACACCTTGTTACAGCAGACCCCCTACACCGGGAAGGACATGTGGCTCCTGACAGCTACTCCCACGGCTCCAGAGCCCACCAGCCTGGAGGCCACAGCTGCCTCTACCTCCACACTGCCGGCTGAAGAGGGGCCCAAGGAGGGAGAGGCCGTAGTCCTGCTGGAAGCAGAGCCTGACCTCACCGCCCGGGACCAGGAGGCCACCCTCCCACCCAGGGAGACCACACAGCTCCCAGCCACTCATCAGGCCTCAACAGCCAGAGCCACTGAGGCCCAGGAGCCCACCACCTCCCACCCCCACAGGGACATGCAGCCTGGCCACCATGAGAACTCAACTCATGCAGGACCCGGCCAGCCTGACCTTCACACTCCGCACACAGAGGATGGAGGTTCTTCTGCCACCGAGAAGGCTGCTGAGGATGGAGCCTCCAATCAGCTCCCAGCAGCAGAAGGATCTGGGGAGCCGGTGAGTGGCCTCTGCATTCCTTGGGACATTGGGTGCCCAATGGGCAGGTTGGCCCTAATGCCTGGCACCCAGCAGGCCCTACACCTGTGCCCTGTGGGCATCTTGTATTCCTCACCAGGAAGACAGGGCACAGGGGCCCACCATCCTCAGCTCCCAGGGTCTCGACCAGAGCAGGACAGACTAATTATGAGGTCAGAGCAACAGTGCCCTTAAATATCACCCAAGAGAGGGCTCTCCAAACTTACCGCAAACTTACAGCAGTCCCTGCTGAAAGAGTGAGTGTTATACCAAGTCCTGTATGAATTTTTTTTTTTTTTTTTTGAGACAGTTTTGCTCTGTTGCCAGGCGCCAGGCTGGAGTGCAATGGCGCAATCTCGCTTCACTACAACCTCTGCCTCCCAGGTTCAAGCAATTCTCCTGCCTCAGCCTCCCGAGTAGGTGGGACTACAGGCATTTACCACCATGCCCAGCTAATTTTTGTATTTTAGTAGAAACAGGGTTTCACCATGTTGGCCAGGTTGGTCTCGATCTCTTGACCTCGTGATCCGCCCGCCTCGGCCTCCCAAAGTGCTGGGATTACAGGTGTGAGCCACTGCGCCCGGCCGTCCTATACGTATCTTACAGCTTCGTGGGGATTTTGTACTTTACACTAAAATAAGCCTGTTTATTTCCAAACAAAAATGTGTGCTTTCTATCATTTTTTGTGATATCTGTGCTGTGATCCAGCCAGGGTCCAGAGTTGACGTGGCAGGAAGGCCTGGCTTTGGGCCCTGCGAGGTCTTGGTTTGTGTGCATCTGAGTGGGTGGTGGCGAAGATCACGGAGGCAGGAACTGCTTCTGGGTCTGGCAGTGGAGCTGGTTGCTGCTGCTGGCAGTGACTAAGCCAACCCAATCCGCCCCCACCCTCCCACAGGACTTCACCTTTGAAACCTCCGGGGAGAGCACGGCTGTAGTGGTTGTGGAGCCTGACCACCGGAACCAGTCTCCCATGGATCAGGGGGCCACGGGGGCCTCACAGGGCCTCCTGGACAGGAAGGAGGTGCTGGGAGGTGAGTTTTCTCTCTGGGGTGGTTGGGGGTGAATTGCTGCTGTGGGGTGGGGGTGGGGCTGACCACAGCCAAGGCTACCACTTGGGGGAGGGTCTGCGGCAGAGTCCAAGGAGCTGCTGAGCTGAGCTGGCCCCATCTGCCCACCCTAGGAGTCATTGCCGGAGGCCTCGTGGGGCTCATCTTTGCTGTGTGCCTGGTGGGTTTCATGCTGTACCGCATGAAGAAGAAGGACGAAGGCAGCTACTCCTTGGAGGAGCCCAAACAAGCCAACGGCGGGACCTACCAGAAGCCCACCAAACAGGAGGAGTTCTACGCCTGACGCGGGAGCCATGCGCCCCCTCCGCCCTGCCACTCACTAGGCCCCCACTTGCCTCTTCCTTGAAGAACTGTAGGCCCTGGCCTCCCCTGCCACCAGGCCACCTCCCTAGCATTCCAGTCCGTCTGGCCGCTCCTGCCCACCGAGTCCTGGGGTGTACTGGGAGCCCTACTCTGCTTCTCTGACTTCTGCCTGACTTGGGGCACCAGGGGTTTCTTGCATAGGACCTTTCCACCACAGCCAGCACCTGGCGTTGAACCATTCTGACTCGGTTTCTCCAAACTGAAGCAGCCTCTCCCCAGGCCCAACTCTGGAGGGGAGGGAGATCTGACTGCTTTGGACCTAAATGGCCTCCTGTGGCTGGAAGATCCTGCAGGTGGGGCTTGAGGCTCACACATCTATAGCACTTACTGGTAGGACCAAGCATCTTGGGGGTGTGGCCACTGAGTGGCAGGGGACAGGAGTCTGCTTTGTTTCGTGGGGAGGTCTAATCTAGATATCAACTTGTTTTTGCACATGTTTCCCCTAGTTCTTTGTTCATAGCCCAGTAGACTTTGTTACTTCTGAGGTAAGTTAAGTAAGTTGATTCGGTATCCCCCATCTTGCTTCCCTAGTCTATGGTCAGGAGACAGCATCAGGGTTAAATTTTTTTTTTTCTTTTATCTAGGAGAACCAAATCTGGAAGCCAAAATGTAGGCTTAGTTTGTGTGTTGTCTCTGAGTTTGTCGCTCATGTGTGCAACAGGGTATGGACTGTCCGTCTGGTGGCCCCATTTCTGGTAGTCTGTTGGCGGGCTGGCCAGTCCAGGCTGCCATGGGGCCGCTGCCTCTTGAGCAGTCATGCCTGCATCCATGAGCTCAGGGCCATGCTGAGGCCTGGGCTGCTGCCACGTTGGAGGAGCCCATGTGAGAAGTGAATGCTGGCGGCTCAGCCTTCAGATGGACAGAGGACTGTAGGGTGGGCGGCAGGGGCCCGGAGATCCTCCTGCAGACCACGCCCATCCTGCCTGTGGCGCCGTCTCCGAGGGATGCTTCTTCCTCCTGGAAATTGACAAGGGGCATCTTGGGCAGAGCTGGCTCTGAGCGCCTCTATCCAAGGCCAGGTTCTCCGTTAGCTCCTGCGGCCCCGCCCTGGGCCCTGGGCTGGAATCAGGAATATTTTCCAAAGAGTGATAGTCTTTTGCTTTTGGCAAAACTCTACTTAATCCAATGGGTTTTTCCCTGTACAGTAGATTTTCCAAGTGTAATAAACTTTAATATAAAGTAGTCCGGTGAATGCCACTGCCTTCGCTTCTTGCCTCTGTGCTGTGTCTGGATGTGACCGGACTTTTCTACAAACACCGACGTGTTGGAAAACTTGGCTTGCATCTCTGTGCCTTTGTCTTTCCCATGGGGAGGGATTCTGGTTCCAGGGTCCCCTTGTGTATTTGCTTTTTTGTTTCGGCTGAAATTCTTCTGGAGGTCGGTAGGTTCAGCCAAGGTTTTATAAGGCATCAGCAGTCAAATTTCTGTGTTGCCAAGCTTCAAGCCCCATCTTCTAAATCGCAAAGGAAGGTGGATGGCCCCAGCACAGCTTGACCTGAGGCTGTGGTCCCGGGAGAGGTGTGAAGCCGAAGCCTGCCCCGAAGATACCTTGGATGCCCTCCTCCCACCCTGCTGCAGAGGCCAGAGGCCCCCACCCCGGGGCTCCTGGAGACTCCTGCACGGGCTTATTTGACAACGTTTCAGCGGCTCTGTTGGCCACTCAGAGACGGGCCAGTCTGTGGATCAGAGATGCACAGCCAAGCGAAGGGAGCCTGTGCCCGGTATTCGATACTGCGACTTTCTGCCTGGAACATATGACTGCATGTGACTCGGGGGTGGGGAAAGGGTCAGCTGACCATGCTCAGCTGCTGGTCTGTGGGACGGTGCCCGAGCCAGAGGCTGGGTCGATTTGTGTAACGGCAATAAACGGTACTTGTCATTTCGGGCAATGGCTGCTGTGGTGGTGGTTGAGTCTCTTCTTGGCCTGGCAATGTCCTGCCCTGTTGCCTTGGGGTGGGAGCCTGGTTCTGGGCTCTGCTCTGGCTTGGTACAGAACAGCAGAATTCATGCTGGTCCCTCCTCCCGAACCCCCCTGCGCAGGCATTCAGCATCTCGCCTTCCTCCCGGGGCTCTTGGCCCTCCTGCCCAGCACTCCTTGTTCCGTAAGGCTCCAGCTAGATCATTCCCTTCCTCAAGGACATGATGGGCTCCCTACTGACTTTCAAAGCTTGCTATTTTGTTTGCTCACTGTGGTTTCTGTATACTCACTAGCAACAGTCTTAAGTGCCAGAGATCTAAAAAAGTCATGTGCCGAGTAGGGAAAAATTACAGTGAAAGACCTGGAGGTTGAGGAAGCACAGTGTACCGTAGGGGTCCCCAGTGTCCTGGAGCATCTGTTAGAGCTGGCTCCCCAGCCTTGTCCAGGCTGCTGGCCCACTCTGGCCCTGGTGCAGGTCAGCCCCTGACCCTAGACCCCAGACATGGCCTGGGCCATGCAGAGCAGGAGGGACCATTTCTTCCTTGCCAGGATGGTCTTAACCTCATGATCCCAAAGTGCTGGGATTACAGGTGTGAGCCATTGTGCCCGGCCTCCCAAGTTATTTTCTAAATGCATGAGCCACCATCTCTCAGATCATGCTGAACTCTTAATATGCAGCTGGCTTCTGTTTTTTTTTTT